>NW_012299844.1:0-3660 GCF_000151885.1 Dipodomys ordii | reverse complement strand
ACAGCGGGGAACACAGCGGGAAACAGCGGGGGACACAGAGGGGTACACAGCGGGGAAAACAGTGAGGCTAAAGCAGAACACAGCGGGCACATAGCGTTACACAGCGTGGTACACACTGTGGACACAACGGGACACAGTGGGGGCACAGCCGGACACAGCGGGACACAGTGGGACACAGCGGGGGCAAAGTGTGAGACACAGCGTGGGACAGAGAGGGAGACAGCAGGGGACACAGCGAGGAAACAGTGGGACACAGCGGTGACACAGCGGGGACTCAGCGGGGGACACAGCGGGACACAGCGGGGGACACAGCGGGACACAGCGTGGGACACAGTGGGACACAGCGGGGTACACAGCGGGGGACACAACGGGACACAGCAGGGAACACAGAGGGTAACAGAGGGACACAGCCGGAAACACAGCGCGGACACAGCGGGACACACCGGGACACAGCGTCAATACAGCGGGGACAGAGAGGGTCACAGCAGAAACACAGCGGGACACAGCGGGACACAGGGGGGGACACAGCGGGACACAGCAGGGACACAGCGGGACACAGCGGGGCACAGCGGGGGAACACAGCGGAACACAGCGTGGGACACAGCGAGGACACAGCAGGACACAGCGGGACACAGCGGGGACAGAGCGGGACACAGTCGCACAAAGCGGGACACAGCGGGGGACACAGCGGGACCCAGCGGGGGACCCAGCGAGGACATAGCAGGACACAGCGGGGGACACAGCGAGGACACAGCGGTGGACACAACGGGGGACACAGCAGGACACAGCGGGGAACACAGTGGGACACAGTGGGACACAGCGGGGACACTGCAGGGGCACAGCGGGGGACACAGCGGGACACAGAGGGGGACAGAGCGGGACACAGTGGGGGACAGAGCGTGGGACACAGCGAGACACAGCGGGGACAAAGCTGGACACAGCGGGGTACACAGAGGGACACAGCGGGGATGCAGCGGGGAAACAGCGTGACACAGCAGGACACAGCGGGACACAGTGGAGGACACATCGAGGACACAGCGGCACACAGCATGGGACACAGCAAGGACACAGTGGGACACAGCGGGGGACACAGCGGGACATAGCGGGGAACACAGCGGGGGACACAGCGGGACACAGCGGGACACAGCGGGGGACACAGGGAGGACACAGCGGGACACAGCAGGGGACAGAGCGAGGACACATTGGGACACATTGGGACACAGCGGGATTCAGCGGGGGACACAGCAGTACACAGCGGGACAAAGCGGGACACAGCGGGGACACAGCAGAGACACAGCGGGGGACAGAGCGGGACACAGCGGGGGACACAGGGATGACAGAGCAGGACCCAGCGGGACCCAGCGTGGATACAGCAGGGACCCAGCTGGACACAGCGGGACACAGCGGGGACACAGCAGTAGACACAGCGGGACACAGTGCCGGACACAGCGGGACACAGCGGGGGACAAAGGGAGGACCCAGCGGGACCCAGCGGGACCCAGCGTCGATACAGCAGGGACACAGCGGGACACAGTGGGGTACACAGCTGGGGACACAGTAGGCACACAGCTGGGGACACAGCGGGGACAAAATGAGACACCACGGGACACAGCGAGGACACAGCGGGAAACAGCGGAACACAGCGGGGGACAAAGCGGATGAAGCGGGGGACATAGCGGGACACAGCGGCACACAGTGGGGGACACAGCGCGGGACAGCGGAGACAGAGATGGGCCACAGCGGGACACAGCAGTGACATAGCTGGACACAGCGGGGTACACAGCGGGACACAGCGGGCACACCGGCGACACAGCGGGACACAGCGGGACACAGCGGGGACACAGTGGGACACAGCAGGACAAAGCGGGGGACACAGCGGGACACAGCTGGGAACACAGCGAGGACACAGCGGGATACAGCGGGGGACACAGTGAGGACACAGCGGGACACAGCCGGGGAAAAAGCGGGACACAGCGGGGACACAGCAGTGGACACAGCGGGACACAGCGGGGGACACAGCCGGACACAGCGGGGGAAACAGTGGGGGACACAGTGGGACACGGTGGGACACAGCGGGGGACACATGGGGAACACAGTGGGGACACAGCGGGACTCAGCGGGGGACACAGCAGTATACAGCAGGACACAGCGGGGACACAGAGGGGGACACAGTGGGGGACACAGTGGGACACAGCAGGGGACACAGCGGGACACAGAGGGGGACACAGTGGGTACACAGCGGGACACAGCGGGACACACCGGGGGACAGATCGAGGACACAGCGGGATAGAGCGGGACACAGCGAGGACCCAGCGGAACACAGCGTGGGACACAGGGGCGGACACAGTGGGACACAGCGGGACACAGCGGGGGACACAGGAAGGACACAGCGGGACCCAGCGGGACCCAGCGTCGATACAGTGGGGACACAGTGGGACACAGCGAGGTACACAACTGGGGACACAACGGGACACAGCGGGGAACACATGGAGGACATAGCGGGATCCAGCGGGACCCAGCGTCGTTACAGCGGGGACACAGCTGGACACAGCAGGGGGCATAGCTGGGAACACAACTGGACACTGCGGGGGACACAGAGTGTACCCAGCGGGACACAGCGGTACACAGCGGGGACACTGCGGGAACATAGTGGGACACAGCGGGGTACACAGTGGGACACAGCGGGACACAGCTAGGGACACAGCGGGGACAAAGCGGCAGACAGCAGGGGACACAGCGAGGACACAGCGGCGACACAGAGGGGACTCAGCGGGACAAAGCGGGGGACACAGCGGGACACAGCGGGACACAGCGGGGGACACAGCGGGACACAGCGGGACACAGCGGGGGACACAGCAGAACACAGCGTGGGACACAGCGAGGACACAGCAGGACACAGCGGGACACAGCGGAGACACAGCAGGGACACAGCAGGGACACAGCGGGGACACAGCGGGGGACATAGCGGGACACAACGGGGAACACAGCGAGGACACAGCGGGACCCAGCAGGACACAGCATCGATACAGTGGGGACCCAGCAGGACACAGCGGGGTACACAGCTGGGGACACAAAGGGACACAGCGGGGGACACAGCGAGGAAAAGCGGGACACAGTGGGACACAGCGAGGACTCTGCGGGAACATAGAGGGACACAGCGGGGACACAGAGGGACACAGCAGGACACAGCTTGGGATATACGGAGGACACAGCTGGACACAGTGGGGGACACAGCGAGGACACAGCGGTACAGTGGGGTGCGGGATACAGCGGGGGACAAAGCGGGAGTCAGCGGGGGACACAGCGAGGACACAGCTGGACACAGTTGCGACACAGAGGGGACTCAGTGGGGGACACAGCGGGGGACAAAGCAGGACACCACGGGACAGTGTGACACAGCGGGACACAGCGGGGACACTGCACGGACACAGCGGTACAAAGCGGGGGACACAGCGGTGACTCAGCGGGGGACACAGCGGGGGACAAAGCGGGACACCACGGAACACAGCGGGTCACAGCGGGAAACAGCGGTGACCCTGCGGGGACACAGCGGAACCCAGTGGGGGACACAGCGGGACCCAGCGGGGACTCACCTGGGGACACAGCGAAGGACAAACTGGGACACCACGGGACACAGTGGGACACAGCAGGGGACAAAGT
>NW_012299843.1:0-3660 GCF_000151885.1 Dipodomys ordii | reverse complement strand
CAAGAAGAAGAAGCAGGAGAAGCAGAAGAAACAGAAGGCGCAGAGGCAGAATGAGAAGCAGAAGGAGAAATTAAAGCAGAAGCAGAAGCAGAAGGAGAAGCAAAAGCAGAAGAAGCCGAAAAAGAAAAAGCAGAACCTGAAGCAGAAGGAGAAGCAGAAGAAGCAGAATCTGGAGAAGAAGAAGGAGAAGCAGAAGCAGAAAGAGAAGCAAAAGCAGAAGGAGAAGCAGAAGAAACAGAACAAGCAGAGGCAGTAGCAGAAGAAGCAGAAGATTCAGAAGCAGAAGGAGAAGCAGAAGGAAAAGCAGAAGAACTAGAAGGAGAAGGAGAAACAGGAGTAGAAGCAGAAAGAGAAGCAGAAGAAGGAGCAGTAGAAGGAAAAGCGGCAGGAGAAACAGAAAGAGCAGCAGAAGGAGAAGCAGGAAATGCAGAAACAGGAGAAGAACAAGCAGAAGAAACAGAAAAAGGACAAGAAGCAGAAGCAGAAGTAGAAGCAGAAAGAGGAGGGGAAGCAGAAGAAGCAGAAGCAGGAGAAGCAGAAGCATAAGAATCCGAAGAAGCAGAAGCAGAACCTGAAGCAGAAGGAGAAGCAGGAGAAGCAGAAGAAGCAGAATCTTTAGAAGCAGAATGAGAAGCAGAAGGAGAAGCAGAAGCAGAAAGAGAATCAAAAGCAGAAGGAGAACCAGAAGAAACAGAAGAAGTAGAAGCAGTAGCAGTTGTAGCAGAAGCAGTAGGAAAAGCAGAAGAACAAGAAGGAGAAGGAGAAACAGAAGGAGAAGCAGAAGGAGAAGCAGAAAGAGAAGAAGGTAAAGCAGAAGAAGAAGAAGCAGAAGGAGAATCAGAAGGAGAAGCAGAAGAAGGAGAAGGAGAAGCAGCAGCAGAAGAAGATGCAGAAGGAAAAGCAGAAGAAGCAGAAGGAGAAGCAGGAAAAGCAGAAGAAGCAGAAGCAAAAGGTGAAGCAAAAGAAGGAGAAGGAGAAGCAGAGGCAGAAGAAGAAGCATAAGGACAAGCACAAGCAGAAGGAGATGCAGATGGAGAAGCAGGAGAAGCAGAAGAAGCAGAAGCTGAAAGAGAAGCAGAAGTAGGAGAAGGAGAAAGGGGGAGAAGCAGAAGCAGAAGGAGAAGCAGAAAGAGAAGCAGGAGGAGGACAAGAAGCAGAAGCAGGAGAAGCCGAAAGAGAAGAAGCAGAAACAGAAGCAGAAGGAGAAGCAGAAGCAGAAGGAGAAGCAGCAGAAGAAGTAGAACCAGAAATTCAGGCACGAGAAACAGAAGAAGCAGAAGCAGAAGGAGAAGCAAAAAGAGAAGCAGAAGGAGAAGTAGAAAAAGCAGCAGAAGAAGCAGAAAAACAAGCAGGAGAAGCAGAAGCAGAAAGAGAAGTAGAAGCAGAAGAAGCAGAAGAAGAAGGAGTAGTAGCATAAGAAGCAGAAGCAGGAGAAGCAGAAACAGAAGAAAAAGAAGAAGCATAAGAAGCAGAAGCAGAGGGAGAAACAGAAGAAGGAGAAGGAGCAGCAGAAGGTGAAGCAGAAGGAGATGCAGAAGCAGAAAGAGAAGCAGAAATAGAAGGAGAAGAAGAAGGAGAAGTTGGAGAATCAGAAGAAGCAGAAGCAGAAAGAGAAGCAGAAGAAGGAGAAGGAGAAGCAGAAGGAGAAGCACAAGCAGGAGAAGCAGAAGAAGCAGAAGCGGGAGGAGCAGAAGAAGAAGAAGAAACAGAAGAAAGAGAAGGAGCAGAAGGAGAAGCAGAAGCAGAAGGAGAAGCAGAAAGAGAAGCAGAAGAAGCAGAAGCTGGAAAAGCAGAAGCAGAAGAAACCGAACAAGCAGAAGAAGCAGAAGCAGAACGAGAAGCAGAAGAAGAAGGAGAAAGAGAAGGATTAGGAGTAGGAGGAGCAGAAACAGAATAAGAAGCAGAAAGAGAAGCAGAAGGAGAAGCAGAAGGAGAAACAGAAGAAGCATAAGCAGGAGAAGCAGAATGAGAATGAGAAGCACAAGAAGGAGAAATTGAAGGAGAAGGAGAATGAGACGGAGAAGCAGAAGGAGAAGTAGGAGAAGCAGAAGAAGAAGAAGCAGGAGAAGCAGAAACAGAAGAAACAGAAGGAGAAGAGCAGAAGCAGGAGAAGCAGAAGGAGAAGCAGAAGAAGCAGAAGCTGAAGCAGAAGAAGAAGAAACAGAAAAAGCAGAAGAAGCAGAAGAAGAAGCAGCAGGAGAAGCAGAAGAAGAAGAAGAAGGAGAAGGAGAAAGAGAAGGATTAGGAGTAGGAGAAACAGAAGGATAAGCAGAAGCAGAAAGAGAAGGAGAAGGAGAAGCAGGAGAAGCAGAAGAAACAGAAGCAGGAGAAGCAGAAGCAGAATGAAAAGCAGAAGAAAGAGAAATTGAAACAGAAGAAGATGCAGAAGGAGAAGCAGAAGCAGAAGGAGAAGCAGAAGAAGGAGAAGCAGAAGGAGAAGCATAAAGAGAAACAGAAGGAGAAGCAGGAGAACAGAAGCAGGAGAAGCAGAATCAAAAGAAATAGAAGAAGGATAAAAATCAGAAGCAGAAAGAGAAGCAGAAACAGAAGGAGAAGCAGAAATAGAAGCTGAAGAAGCAGAAGCAGAACCTGAAGCAGAAGGAGAAGCAGGAGAAGCAGAAGAAGCAGAATCTGGAGAAGAAGGAGAACCAGAAGGAGAAGTAGAATCAGAAAGAGAAGCAAAAGCAGAAGGAGAAGCAGAAAGAGAAGCAGAAGGAATAGCAGAATAACGACAAGGAGAAACAGAAGGAGAAGAACAATGAGAAGCAGAAGGAGAAGCAGGAAAAACAGAAGAAGCAGAAACAGACGGAGAAGCAGAAGAAGGAGAAGCAAAAGCAGAAGAAGAAGCAGAAGGAAAAGCACAAGCAGAAGGAGATGAAGAAGTAGTAGCAGGAGAAGCAGAAGAAGCAGAAGCAGAAGGAGAAGAAGAAGGAGAAGAAGCAGAATCAGAAGAAGCAGAAGGAGAAGTAGAAAGAGAAGCCGACGAAGAGAAGCAGAACGAGAAGTAGGAGAAGCAGAAGAAGCAGAGCGTGAGAAGCAGAAGCAAAAGAAACAGAAGAAATAGAAGGAGCAGAAGCAGAAGGAGGAGCAGAAGCAGAAGGAGAAGCAGAAAGAGAAGCAGGAGAAGCAGGAGAAGCAGAAGCAGAAGAAACAGGAGAAGCCGAAGAAGCAGAAGCAGAATCTGAAGCAGAAGGAGAAACAGAAGAAGCACAATCTGAAGCAGAAGCAGAAGAAACAGAAATAGTAGAATAAGCAGAAGCAGAAGCAGCAGGAGAAGCAGAAGAAGAAGACGGAGAAGGCGAAAGAGGAAGATTAGGAATAGGAGAAGCAAAAGGATAAGCAGAAACAGAAAGAGACGCAGAAGGAGAAGCAGCAAGAGAAGCAGGAGAAGCAGAAGAAACAGAAGGCGCAGAAGCAGAATGAGAAGCAGAAGGAGAAATTGAAGCAGAAGCAGAATGAGAAGCACAGGAAGGAGAAATTGAAGGAGAAGCAGAAGGAGAACTAGGAGAAGCAGAAGAAGGAGAAGCAGGAGAAGCAGAAGCAGAAGAAACAGAAGAAGGAGAAGAGCAGAAGCAGAAGGAGAAACAGAAGCAGAAGGAGAAGCAGAAGAAACAGAAGCTGAAGCTGAAGAAACTGAAAAAGCAGAAAAAGAAGAAGAAG
>NW_012299842.1:0-3660 GCF_000151885.1 Dipodomys ordii | reverse complement strand
GGAGAAGCAGAAGAAGATGCAGAAGGAGAAGCAGAAGAAGCAGAAGCATTAAGGAGAAGCAGGAAAAGCAGAAGAAGCAGAAGCAAAAGGTGAAGCAAAAGAAGGAGAAGGAGAAGCAGAGGCAGAAGAAGAAGCATAAGGACAAGCACAAGCAGAAGGAGATGCAGAAGGAGAAGCAGGAGAAGCAGAAGAAGCAGAAGCTGAAAGAGAAACAGAAGTAGGAGAAGGAGAAGGAGGAGAAGCAGAAGCAGAAGGAGAAGCAGAAGCAGAATGAGAAGCAGAAAGAGAAGCAGGAGGAGGACAAGAAGCAGAAGCAGGAGAAGCCGAAAGAGAAGAAGCAGAAACAGAAGCAGAAGGAGAAGCAGAAGGAGAAGCAGCAGAAGAAGTAGAAAAAGAAATTCAGGCACGAGAAACAGAAGAAGCAGAAGCAGAAGGAGAAGCAAAAACAGAACCAGAAGGAAAAGTAGAAAAAGCAGCAGAAGAAGCAGAAAAACAAGCAGAAGAAGCAGAAAGAGAAGTAGAAGCATAAGAAGCAGAAGAAGAAGCAGTAGAAGCATAAGAAGCAGAAGCAGGAGAAGGAGAACCAGAAGAAAAAGAAGACGCATAAGAAGCAGAAGCAGAAAGAGAAGCAGAAATAGAAGGAGAAGAAGAAGGAGAAGTTGGAGAATCAGAAGAAGCAGAAGCAGAAAGAGAAACAGAAGAAGGAGAAGGAGAAGCAGAAGGAGAAGGACAAGCAGGAGAAGCAGAAGAAGCAGAAGCGGGAGAAGAAGAAGAAGAAGAAACAGAAGAAGGAGAAGGAGCAGAAGGAGAAGCAGCAGAAGGAGAAGCAGAAAGAGAAGGAGAAGAAGCAGTAGCAGGAGAAGCAGAAGCAGAAGGAACAGAAGAAGCCGAAGAATCAGAAGGAGAACCTGAAGCAGAAGGAGAAGCAGAAGCAGCAGAAGCTGGAAAAGCAGAAGCAGAAGAAACCGAACAAGCAGAAGAAGCAGAAGCAGAACGAGAAGCAGAAGAAGAAGAAGGAGAAAGAGAAGGATTAGGAGTAGGAGGAGCAGAAGGAGAATAAGAAGCAGAAAGAGAAGCAGAAGCAGAAGCAGAAGGAGAAACAGAAGAAGCAGAAGCAGGAGAAGCAGAAGCAGAAGCAGAATGAGAAGCACAAGGAGGAGAAATTGAAGGAGAAGGAGAAGGAGACGGAGAAGCAGAAGGAGAAGTAGGAGAAGCAGAAGAAGAAGAAGCAGGAGAAGCAGAAACAGAAGAAACAGAAGAAGTAGAAGAGCAGATGCAGAAGGAGAAGCAGAAGAAGCAGAAGCTGAAGCAGAAGAAGAAGAAACAGAAAAAGCAGAAGCAGAAGAAGAAGCAGCAGGAGAAGCAGAAGAAGAAGAAGGAGAAGGAGAAAGAGAAGGATTAGGAGTAGGAGAAACAGATGGATAAGCTGAAGCAGAAAGAGAAGGAGAAGGAGAAGCAGCAGAAGAAGCAGAAGCAGAAGCAGAAGCAGAATGAAAAGCAGAAGAAGGAGAAATTGAAACAGAAGAAGATGCAAAAGGAGAATCAGAAGCAGAAGCAGAAGCAGAAGTAGAAGCAGAAGAAGGAGAAGCAGAAGGAGAAGCATAAAGAGAAACCGAAGGAGAAGCAGGAGAAGCAGAAGCAGGAGAAGCAGAATCAAAAGAAATAGAAGAAGGATAAGAAGCAGAAGCAGAAAGAGAAGCAGAAACAGAAGGAGAAGCAGAAATAGAAGCAGAAGAAGCTGAAGAAGCAGAAGCAGAACCTGAAGCAGAAGGAGAAGCAGAAGAAGCAGAATCTGGAGAAGAAGGAGAACCAGAAAGAGAAGCAGAAGCAGAAAGAGAAGCAAAAGCAGAAGGAGAAGCAGAAAGAGAAGCAGAAGAAACAGAAGAAGCAGAAGCAGAAGCAGTAGCAGAAGAAGCTGAAGATGCAGAAGCAGAAAGAGAAGCAGAAGGAATAGCAGAATAACGAGAAGGAGAAACAGAAGGAGAAGAAGAATGAGAAGCAGAAGTAGAAGCAGGAAAAACAGAAGAAGCAGAAACAGACGGAGAAGCAGAAGAAGGAGAAGCAGAAGCAGAAGAAGAAGCAGAAGGAAAAGCACAAGCAGAAGGAGATGCAGAAGGAGTAGCAGGAGAAGCAGAAGAAGCAGAAGCAGAAGGAGAAGAAGAAGGAGGAGAAGCAGAATCAGAAGAAGCAAAAAGAGAAGTAGAAATAGAAGCCGACGAAGAGAAGCAGAACGAGAAGCAAGAGAAGCAGAAGAAGCAGAGCGGGAGAAGCAGAAGAAGAAGAAACAGAAGAAGGAGAAGGAGCAGAAGCAGAAGGAGAAGCAGAAAGAGAAGCAGGAAAAGCAGAAGAAGCAGAAGCAGGAGAAGCAGAAGCAGAAGAAACAGGAGAAGGACAAGAAGCAGAAGCAGAAGGAGAAGCAGAAACAGAAGGAGAACCTGAAAGAGAAGGAGGGGAAGCAGAAGAAGCAGAAGCAGGAGAATCAGAAGCATAAGAATCCGAAGAATCAGAAGCAGAACCTGAAGCAGAAGGAGAAGCAGAAGAAGCAGAATCTGGAGAAGCAGAATGAGAAGCTGAAGGAGAAGCAGAAGCAGAAAGAGAATCAAAAGCAGAAGGAGAAGCAGAAGAAACAGAAGAAGCAGAAGCAGTAGCAGTTGCAGCAGAAGGAAAATCAGGAGAACAAGAAGGAGAAAGAGAAACAGAAGCAGAAGGAGAAGGAGAATCAGAAGGAGAAGCAGAAGAAGCAGAAGGAGAAACAGAAGGAGAAACAGAAGCAGAAGAAGCAGCACAAGGAGAAGCAGAAGCAGAAGAAGATGCATAAGGAGAAGCAGAAGTAGCAGAAGCAGAAGGAGAAGTAGAAGTAGGAGAAGGAGAAGGAAGAGCCGCAGAAGCAATAGGAGAAGCAGAAGGAGAAGCAGAAGCAGAATGAGAAGAAGAAAGAGAAGGAGTGGAAGCAGAAGAGGCAGGAAAAGAAGAAGCAGAATAAAGAGAAGAAGAAGAAGAAGAAGAAGAAGAAGAAGAAGAAGAAGAAGAAGAAGAAGAAGAAGAAGAAGAAGAAGAAGAAGAAGAAGAAGAAGAAGAAGAAGAAGAAGAAGAAGAAGAAGAAGAAGAAAAAGGAGAAGCATAAGGAGAAGAAGTAGAAGCAGAAGAAGCAGAAGCAGGAGAAGCAGAAACAGAAGAAAAAGAATAAGCATAAGAAGCAGAATCAGAGGGAGAAGCAGAAGAAGGACAAGGAGCAGCAGAAGGAGAAGCAGAAGGAGAATCAGAAGGAGAAGCAGAAGAAGGAGAAGCAGAAGCAGAAGAAGAAGCAGAAGCAGAAGCAAAAGCAGAAGAAGATGCAGAAGGAGAAGCAGGAGAACCAGAATAAGCAGAAGCAGAAGGAGAAGCAGAAGTAGGAGAAGGAGAAGGAAGGGCAGCAGAATCAATAGGAGAAGCAGAAGGAGAAGCAGAAGCAGAATGAGAAGCAGAAAGAGAAGCATTAGAAGCAGAAGAAGCAGGAAAAGCAGAAGCAGAAGAAAGAGAAGAAGAAGAAGAAGAAGAAGAAGAAGAAGAAGAAGAAGAAGAAGAAGAAGAAGAAGAAGAAGAAGAAGAAGAAGAACAAGATGAAGAAGAACAAGAAGAAGAAGAACAAGAAGAAAAAGAAGCATAAGGAGAAGCATTGAT
>NW_012299841.1:0-3660 GCF_000151885.1 Dipodomys ordii | reverse complement strand
GAAGGCGAACAGAAGAAGCAGAAGCAGGAGAAGCAGAAGCAGAAGCAGAATGAGTAATGCACAAGAAGGAGAAATTAAAGGAGAAGGAGAAGGAGACGGAGAAGCAGAAGGAGAAGTAGGAGAAGCAGAAGAAGAAGAAGCAGGAGAAGCAGAAACAGAAGAAACAGAAGGAGAAGAGCAGAAGCAGAAGGAGAAGCAGAAGAAGCAGAAGCTGAGGCAGAAGAAGAAGAAACAGAAAAAGCAGAAGAAGCAGAAGAAGAAGCAGCAGGAGAAGCAGAAGAAGAAGAAGGAGAAGGAGAAAGAGAAGGATTAGGAGTAGGAGAAACAGAAGGATAAGCAGAAGCAGAAAGAGGAGGAGAATGAGAAGGAGAAGCAGGAGAAGCAGAAGAAGCAGAAGCAGAAGCAGAATGAAAAGCAGAAGAAGGAGAAATTGAAACAGAAGAAGATGCAGAAGGAGAAGCAGAAGCAGAAGCAGAAGTAGAAGCAGAAGAAGGAGAAGCAGAAGGAGAAGCATAAAGAGAAACAAAAGGAGAAGCAGGAGAACAGAAGCAGGAGAAGCAGAATCAAAAGAAATAGAAGAAGGAGAAAAAGCAGAAGCAGAAAGAGAAGCAGAAACAGAAGGAGAAGCAGAAATAGAAGCAGAAGAAGCTGAAGAAGCAGAAGCAGAACCTGAAGCAGAAGGAGAAGCAGGAGAAGCAGAAGAACCAGAATCTGGAGAAGAAGGAGAACCAGAAGGAGAAGCAGAAGCAGAAAGAGAAGCAAAAGCAGATGTTGAAGCAGAAAGAGAAGCAGAAGAAACAGAAGAAGCAGAAGCAGAAGCAGTAGCAGAAGAAGCTGAAGATGCAGAAGCAGATAGAGAAGCAGAAGGAATAGCAGAATAACGAGAAGGAGAAACAGAAGGAGAAGAAGAATGAGAAGCTGAAGGAGAAGCAGGAAAAACAGAAGAAGCAGAAACAGACGGAGAAGCAGAAGAAGGAGAAGCAGAAGAAGAAGCAGAAGGAAAAGCAAAAGCAGAAGGAGATGCAGAAGGAGTAGCAGGAGAAGCAGAAGAAGCAGAAGCAGAAGGAGAAGAAGAAGGAGAAGAAGCAGAATCAGAAGAAGCAGAAGGAGAAGTAGAAAGAGAAGCCGACGAAGAGAAGCAGAACGAAAAGCAGGAGAAGCAGAAGAAGCAGAGCGTGAGAAGCAGAAGCAAAAGAAACAGAAGAAATAGAAGGAGCAGAAGCAGAATGAGAAGCAGAAGCAGAAGGAGAAGCAGGAGAAGCAGAAGAAGCAGGAGAAGCAGAAGAAACAGGAGAAGCCGAAGAAGCAGAGGCAGAATCTGAAGCAGAGGGAGAAACAGAAGAAGCACAATCTGAAGCAGAAGCAGAAGAAACAGAAATAGTAGAATAAGCAGAAGCAGAAGCACCAGGACAAGCAGAAGAAGAAGATGGAGAAGGCGAAAGAGGAAGATTAGGAGTAGGAGAAGCAAAAGGATAAGCAGAAGCAGAAAGAGACGCAGAAGGAGAAGCAGCAAGAGAAGTAGGAGAAGCAGGAGAAGCAGAAGCAGGAGAACCAGAAGAAACAGAAGACGCAGAAGCAGAATGAGAAGCAGAAGGAGAAATTGAAGCAGAAGCAGAAGCAGAAGGAGAAACAGAAGCAGAAGGAGAAGCAGAAGAAGGAGAAGGAGAAGGAGAAGCAGAAAGAGGAGCCGAACGAGAAGCAGGAGAAGCAGAAGCAGGAGAAGCAGAAACAGAAGAAACAGAAGAAGGAGAAGAAACAGATGGAGAAGCAGAAACAGAAGGAAAAGCAGAAAGAGAAGCAGAAGAAGCAGCAGCAGGAGAAGCAGAAGCAAAAGAAGCAGAAGCAGAACCTGAAGCAGAAGGAGAAGCAGGCAAGCAGAATCTGTAGAAGCAGAAGGAGAAGCAGAAGCAGAAAGAGAAGCAAAAGCAGAAGGAGAAGCAAAACCACAAGCAGAAGAAACAGAAGAAGCAGAGGCAGTAGCAGAAGAAGCAGAAGATGCAGAAGCAGAAGGAGAAGCAGAAGGAAAAGCAGAAGAACGAGAAGGTGAAGGAGAAGGAGAAACAGAAGTAGAAGCAGAAAGAGAAGCAGAAGAAGGAGCAGGAGAAGGAAAAGCAGCAGGAGAAGCAGAAAAAGCAGCAGAAGGAGGAGCAGGAGATGCAGAAACAGGAGAAGCATAAGCAGAACAAACAGGAGAAGGACAAGAAGCAGAAGCAGAAGGAGAAGCAGATACAGAAGGAGAAGCAGAAAGAGAAGGAGGGGAAGCAGAAGAAGCTGAAGCAGGAGAAGCAGAAGCATAAGAATCCGAAGTAGCAGAAGGAGAACCTGAAGCAGAAGGAGAAGCAGGAGAAGCAGAAGAAGCAGAACCTGGAGAAGCAGAAGGAGAAGCAGAAGGAGAAGCAGAAGCAGAGAGAGAATCAAAAGCAGAAGGAGAAGCAGAAGAAACAGAAGACGTAGAAGCAGTAGCAATTGTAGCAGAAGCAGAAGGAGAAGCAGAAGGAAAAGCAGAAGAACAAGAAGGAGAAGGGAAACAGAAGGAGAAGCAGTAGGAGAATAAGAAGGAGAACAGAAGAAGGAGAAGCAGAAGCAGAAGAAGATGCAGAAGGAGAAGCAGAAGAAGCAGAAGCAGAAGGAGAAGCAGGAAAAGCAGAAGAAGCAGAAGCAAAAGGTGAAGCAAAAGAAGGAGAAGGAGAAGCAGAGGCAGAAGAAAATGCAGAAGGACAAGCACAAGCAGAAGGAGATGCAGAAGGAGAAGCAGGAGAAGCAGAAGAAGCAGAAGATGAAGGAGAAGCAGAAGTAGGAGAAGGAAAAGGAGGAGAAGCAGAAGCAGAAGGAGAAGCAGAAGCGGAATGAGAAGCAGAAAGAGAAGCAGGAGAAGCACAAGAAGCAGAAACAGGAGTAGCCGAAAGAGAAGAAGCAGAAGAAGCAGAAGCAGAAGCAGAAGCAGAAGCAGAAGGAGAAGCAGCAGAAGAATTAGAACCAGAAATTGAGGCAGGAGAAACAGAAGAAGCAGAAGCAGAAGCAGAAGGAGAAGCAAAAAGAGAAGCAGTAGGAGAAGTAGAAGAAGCAGCAGAAGGAGAAGCAGCAGAAGAAGCAGAAAAACAAGCAGGAGAAACAGAAGCAGAAAGAGAAGTAGAAGCAGAAAAAGCAGAAGCAGAAGAAGAAGCAGTAGAAGCACAAGAAGCAGAAGCAGGAGAAGCAGAAGCAGAAGATAAAGAAGAAGCATAAGAAGCAGAAGCAGAGGGAGAAACAGAAGAAGGAGAAAGAGAAGCAGAATGTGAAGCAGAAGGAGATGCAGAAGCAGAAAGAGAAGCAGAAACAGAAGGAGAAGAAGAAGGAGAAGTTGGAGAATCAGAAGAAGCAGAAGCAGAAAGAGAAGGAGAAGAAGGAGAAGGAGAAGCAGAAGGAGAAGGACAAGCAGGAGAAGCAGAAGAAGCAGAAGCGGGAGGAGCAGAAGAAGAAGAAGAAGAAGAAACAGAAGAAAGAGAAGGAGCTGAAGTAGAAGCAGAAGCAGAAGGAGAAGCAAAAGAGAAGCAGAAGAAGCTGAAGAAGCAGTAGCAGGAGAAGCAGAAGCAGAAGAAACAGAAGAAGCCCAAGAAGCAGAAGGAAAACCTGAAGCAGAAGGACAAGCAGAAGCAGCAGAAGCTGGAAAAGTAGAAGCAG
>NW_012299840.1:0-3661 GCF_000151885.1 Dipodomys ordii | reverse complement strand
GCTCCTTTTCTTTCTCCTTCTTCTGCTTCTCCCTCTACTTCTACTTCTGCTTCTTATGCTTCTTCTTTTTCTTCTGCTTCTCCTGCTTCTGCTTCTTCTGCTTCTCTTTATGCTTTTGCTTCTTCTGCTTCTCCTTCTGCCTCTGCTACTTCTGCTTTTCCTGCTTCTCCTTCTGCTTCTCCTTCTGTTTCTCCTTCTAATTCTCGGTCTGCTTTTCCTTCGACTTCTCCTTCTCCTTCTGCTTCTTCTGTTTCTTCTGTTCCTCCTTCTGCTTCTCCTTCTACTTTTGCTTCTCTTTCTGCTTCTCCAGATTCTGCTTCTTCTGCTTCTCCTTCTGCTTCAGGTTCTGCTTCTCTTTCTTCGGTTTCTGCTTCTGCTTCTACTGCTTCTGCTTCTTCTGCTTCTCCTGCTTCTCTTTCTGCTTCTCCTTCTGCTTCTGCTTCTCCTTCTGCATCTGCTTCTGCTCTTCTCCTTCTTCAGTTTCTTCTGCTTCTGCTTCTCCTGCTTGTTCTTCTCCAGCTTCTACTTCTGCTTCTCCTTCTTCTGCTTCTGCTTCTTCTGATTCTCCTCCTTGTCCTTCTTCTTCTCCTTCTGTTTCTGCTTCTCTTTCTGCTTCTACTCCTCCTTCTGCTTCTCCTTCTTCTACTTCTCCTTCTGCTTCTCCTTCTGCTTCTGCTTCTTAGCTTCTCCTGCTTCTCCTTCTAATTTTGCTTCTGCTTCTTCTGGTTCTTCTGTTTCTGCTTCTCTTGCTTCCGCTTCTTGTGCTTCTCCTGCTTCTGTTTCTGCTTCTCATTCTTCTTCTGCTTCTCCTTCTCCTTATGCTTATCCTCCTCCTTCTGCTTCTCATTCTTCTTCTGCTTCTATTCTCCATTTTGCTTCTCCTCCTCCATCTGCTTCTCCTACTGCTTCTGCTTATTCTGCTTCTCCTGCTTCTCCTTCTGCATGTCCTGCTTCTGCTTCTCCTGCTGCTGCTTCTTCTGCTTCTGCTTCTCCTTCTTCTTCTGCTTGTCCCTCAGATTCTCCTTCTGCTTCTGCTTCTTCTGCTTTTCCTGCTTCTCCTTCTTCTTCTATTTCTGCTTCTCCTTCTGTTTCTCCTTCTGTTTCTGCTTCTCTTTCTGCTTCTCCTACTGCTTCTCCTTCTGCTTCTCCTTCTCCTTCTTCTACTTCTCCTTCTTCTACTTCTCCTTCTGCTTCTGCTTCTTCTGCGTCTTAGCTTCTCCTGCTTCTCCTTCTGATTTTGCTTCTGCTTCTTGTGCTTCTTCTGTTTCTGCTTCTCTTGTTTCTGCTACTTGTGCTTCTCCTGCTTCTGTTTCGGCTTCTCATTCTTCTTCTGCTTCTCCTTCTGCTTCTCCTTCTTCTTCTCCTTCGGCTTCTGCTTCTCCTCCTTCTCTTTCTGCTTCTCCTACTGCTTCTCCTTCTGCTTCTGCTTCTTTTGCTTCTCCAGCTTCTCCTTCTGCATCTCCTTCTGCTTCTCCTGCTGCTGTTTCATCTGCTTCTGCGTCTCCTTCCTCTTCTGCTTGTCACTCTGATTCTCCTTCTGCTTCTGCTTCTTCTTCTTTTCCTGCTTCTCCTTGTTCTTCTACTTCTGCTTCTCCTTTTGTTTCTCCTTCTCCTTCAGGTTCTTCTGCTTTTTCTTCTGCTTCTCCTTCTGCTTCATCTGCTACTGCTTCTGCTTCTTCTGCTTCACCTTCTGCTTTTGATTCTATTTCTGCTTCTGCTTCTCCTTCTGCTTCTCCTTCTCCTTCTAATACTTCTGTTTCTCCTTCTGCTTCTGCTTCTTCTGCTTCTCCTGCTTCCACTGCATCTCCATCTGTTTCTGTTTCTCCTTCTGCTTCTTGTTCTGCTTATTCTTCAAAAAATCTGCGTCTCATTCTCCTTCTCCATCTCCTCCTTCTGCTTCTCCTTCTACCTCTACTACTTCTGTTTTTCTTGCTTCTCCTTCTGCTTTTGCTTCTGCTTCTTATGTTTCTTCTGTTTCTGTTTCTCTTACATCTGCTTTTTGTGCTTCTCCTGCTTCTGTTTCTGCTTCTCATTCTTCGTCTGCTACTCCTTCTTCTTCCCCTTCTGCTTCTGCTACTCCTCCTTCTCCTTCTTCTTAGTCTTGTTCTTCTTCTTCGTCTCCTTCTTCTTCTTCTTCTTCTTCTTCTTCTTCTTCTTCTTCTTCTTCTTCTTCTTCTTCTTCTTCTTCTTCTTCTTCTTCTTCTTCTTCGTCTCCTGATTCTTCTTCTCCTTCTTTTTCTTCTTCTTCTTCATCTTCTTCTTCTTCTTCTCCTTCTTCTTCTCGTTCTCCTTCTTCTCTTTCTCTTTCTCCTTCTTCTTCTTCTTCTTCTTCTTCTTCTTCTTCTTCTTCTTCTTCTTCTTCTTCTTCTTCTTCTTCTTCTTCTTCTTCTTCTTCTTCTTCTTCTTCTTCTTCTTCTAATTCTTCTAATTCTACTTCTTCTTGTTCTCCTTCTTCTCCTTCTCCTTCTTTCCTTTCTCTTTCTCTTTCTCCTTCTTCTTCTTCTGCTTCTGCTTCTCCTCCTTCACCTTCTCCTACTGCTTCTCCTTCTGCTTCTTCTGCTTCTCTTTCTACTTCTGCTTATCCTTCTGCTTCCCGTACTCCTAATCCTTCTCCATCTCCTTCTTCTTCTCCTGCTTCTCCTGCTGCTTCGGCTTCTGCTTCTTCTGCGTTTTCTGTTTCTTCTGCTTCTGCTTCTCCTTCTGCTTCACTTTCTGCTTCTGCTTCTTCGGCTTCTTCTGTTTCTTCTGCTTCTGCTTCTTCTGCTTCTCCTGCTTCTCTTTCTGCTTCTCCTTCTGCTTCTGCTCTTCTCCTTCTTGTGTTTCTTCTGCTTCTGCTTCTCCTGCTTCTTCTTCTTCCGCTTCTCCTGTTTCTACTTCTTCTTCTCCTAATCCGACTTCTGCTTCTCTTTCTGCTTCCGCTTCTTCTGATTCTCCTGCTTCTCCTTCTTCTTCTCCTTCTGTTTCTGCTTATCTTTCTGCTTCTGTTTCTCCTTCTGTTTCTCCTTTTCTTTCTCCTTCTTCTACTTCTCCCTCTGCTTCTGCTTCTTATGCTTCTTTTTTTCTTCTGCTCCTGCTTCTCCTGCTTCCGCTTCTTCTGCTTCTACTGCTTATCTTTATGCTTCTGCTTCTTCTGCTTCTCTTTCTGCCTCTGCCTCTTCTGCTTTTCCTGCTTCTCCTTCTGCTTCTCCTTCTTCTGTTTCTTCTTCTTCTTCTTCTTCTTCTTCTTCTTCTTCTTCTTCTTCTTCTTCTTCTTCTTCTTCTTCTTCTTCTTCTTCTTCTTCTTCTTCTTCTTCTTCTTCTTCTCTTTCTTCTGCTTCTCCTGGTTTTTCTGCTTCTACTGCTTCTCTTTTTGCTTCTCATTCTGCTTCTGCTTCTCCTTCTGCTTCCCTATTGCTTCTGCTGCACTTCCTTCTCCTTCTCCTTCTCCTACTTCTGCTTCTCCTTCTGCTTCTGCTTCTTCTGCTTCTCCTGTTTCTCCTTCTGCATCTTCTTCTGCTTGTGCTTCTCCTTCTGCTGCTTCTTCTGCTTCTGCTTCTCCTTCTTCTGCTTCTCCTTCTGATTCTCCTTCTGCTTCTCCTTCTGCTGCTCCTTCTCCTTCTTCTGCTTCTCCCTCTGATTCTGCTTCTTTTGCTTATTCTTTTTCTTCTGCTTCTGCTTCTGC
>NW_012299839.1:0-3661 GCF_000151885.1 Dipodomys ordii | reverse complement strand
AGAAGTAGGAGAAGCAGAAGAAGAAGCAGGAGAAGCAGAAGCAGAAGAAACAGAAGAAGGAGAAGAGCAGAAGCAGAAGCAGACGGAGAAGCAGAAGCAAAAGAAGAAGCAGAAGAAGCAGAAGCTGAAGCAGAAGAAGAAGAAACAGAAAAAGCAGAAGAAGCAGAAGAAGAAGCAGCAGGAGAAGCAGAAGAAGAAGAAGGAGAAGGAGAAAGAGAAGGATTAAGAGTAGGAGAAACAGAAGGATAAGCAGAAGCAGAAAGAGAAGGAGAATGAGAAGGAGAAGCAGGAGAAGTAGAAGAAGCAGAAACAGGAGAAGCAGAAGCAGAATGAAAAGCAGAAGAAGGAGAAATTGAAACAGAAGAAGATGCAGAAGGAGAAGCAGAAGCAGTAGTAGAAGCAGAAGAAGGAGAAGCAGAAGGAGAAGCATAAAGAGAAACAGAAGGAGAAGCAGGAGAAGCAGAAGCAGGAGAAGCAGAATCAGAAGAAATAGAAGAAGGAGAAGAAGCAGAAGCAGAAAGAGAAGCAGAAACAGAAGGAGAAGCAGAAAAAGAAGCAGAAGAAGCCGAAGAAGCAAAAGCAGAACCTAAAGCAGAAGGAGAAGCAGGAGAAGCAGAAGAAACAGAATCTGGAGAAGAAGAAGGAGAACCAGAAGGAGAAGCAGAAGCAGAAAGAGAAGCAAAAGCAGAAGGAGAAGCAGAAGAAACAGAAGAAGCAGAATCAGTAGCAGAAGAAGCTGAAGATGCAGAAGCAGAAAGAGAAGCAGAAGGAATAGCAGAAGAACGAGAAGGAGAAATAGAAGGAGAAGCAGAAGGAGAAGCAGGAAAAGCACAAGAAACAGAAGCAGACGGAGAAGCAGAAGAAGGAGAAGGAGAAGCCGGAGCAGAAGAAGAAGCAGAAGGAAAAGCACAAGCAGAAGGAGATGCAGAAGGAGAAGCAGGAGATGCAGAAGACACAGAAGCAGAAGGAGAAGAAGAAGGAGAAGAATCAGAATCAGAAGAAGCAGAAATAGAAAGAGAAGCCGACGAAGAGAAGCAGAACGAGAAGCAGGAGAAGCAGAAGAAGCACAAGCGGGAGAAGCACAAGAAGAAGAAACAGAAGAAGGAGAAGGAGCAGAAGCAGGATAAGCAGAAGGAGAAGCAGAAAGAGAAGCAGGAAAAGCAGAAGAAGCAGAAGCAGGAGAAGCAGAAGGAGAAGAAACCGGAGAAGGACAAGAAGCAGAAAGAGAAGCAGTAGAAGCAGAAGAGGCAGGAAAAGCAGAAGCAGAAGAAAGAGAAGAAGAAGAAGACGAAGAAGAAGAAGAAAAAGAAGCAGCAGCATAAGGAGAAGCATAAGGAGAAGCATAAGGAGAAGTATAAGGCGAAGCAGTAGAAGGAGAAGAAGCAGAAGCAGGAGAAGCTGAAGCAGAAGAAAAAGAATAAGCAAAAGAAGCAGAAGCAGAAGCAGTGAGAGAAGCAGAAGAAGGAGAAGGAGCAGCAGAAGGAGAAGCAGAAGCAGAAAGAGAAGCAGAAACAGAAGGAGAACAAGAAGGAGAAGCAGGAGAATCAGAAGAAGCAGAAAGAGAAGGAGAAGAAGGAGAAGCAGAAGTAGAATCCGAAGAAACAGAAGAAGAAGAAGCAGAAGAAACAGAAGCAAAAGAAACAGAAGAAGGAGAAGAGCAGAAGCAGAAGCAGAAGGAGAAGCAGAAGCAGAAGGAGAAGCAGAAAGAGAAGCAGGAGAAGCAGAAGAAGCAGGAGAAGCAGAAGCAGAAGAAACAGGAGAAGCCGAAGAAGCAGAAGCAGAATCTGAAGCAGAAGGAGAAACAGAAGAAGCACAATCTGAATCAGAAGCAGAAGAAACAGAAATAGTAGAATAAGCAGAAGCAGAAGCACCAGGACAAGCAGAAGAACAAGAAGGAGAAGGCGAAAGAGAAGGATTAGGAGTAGGAGAAGCAAAAGGATAAGCAGAAGCAGAAAGAGACGCAGAAGGAGAAGCAGCACGAGAAGTAGGAGAAGCAGGAGAAGCAGAAGCAAGAGAAGCAGAAGAAACAGAAGACGCAGAAGCAGAATGAGAAGCAGAAGGAGAAATTGAAGCAGAAGGAGAAGGAGAAGCAGAAGGAGAAGCTGAAGAAGGAGAAGGAGAAGCAGAAAGAGAAGGAGAAAGAGAAGCACAACGAGAAGCAGGAGAAGCAGAAGCAGGAGAAGCAGAAGCAGAAGAAACATAAGAAGGAGAAGAAGCAGAAGCAGAAGGAGAAGAAGAAACAGAAGGAAAAGCAGAAATAGAAGCAGGAGCAGCAGAAGAAGCAGCAGCAGGAGAAGCAGAAGCAGAAGAAGCCGAAGAAACAGAAGCAGAACCTGAAGCATATGGAGATACAGGAGAAGCAGAAGAAGCAGAATCTGGAGAAGCAGAAGGAGAAGCAGAAGCAGAAATAGAGGCAAAAGCAGAAGGAGAAGCATAAGGAGAAGCAGAAGAAACAGAAGAAGCAGAGGCAGTAGCAGAAGATGTAGAAGCAGAAGGAGAAGCAGAAGGAAAAGCAGAAGAACGAGAAGGAGAAGGAGAAGGAGAAACAGAAGGAGAAGCAGAAAGAGAAGCAGAAGAAGGAGCAGGAGAAGGAAAAGCAGCAGGAGAAGCAGAAAGAGAAGCAGAAAGAAAAGCATAAGGAGAAGCAGGAGATGCAGAAACAGGAGAAGAACAAGCAGAAGAAACAGGAGAAGGACAAGAAGCAGAAGCAGAAGGAGAAGCAGAAAGAGAAGGAGGGGAAGCAGAAGAAGCAGAAGCAGGAGAAGCAGAAGCATAAGAATCCGAAGAAGCAGAAGCAGAACCTGAAGCAGAAGGAGAAGCAGGAGAAGCAGAAGAATCAGAATCTGGAGAAGCAGAATGAGAAGCAGAAGGAGAAGCAGAAGCAGAAAGAGAATCAAAAGCAGAAGGAGAAGCAGAAGAAACAGAAGAAATAGAAGCAGTAGCAGTTGTAGCAGAAGCAGTAGGAAAAGCAGAAGAACAAGAAGGAGAAGGAGAAACAGAAGGAGAAGCAAAAGGAGAAGCAGAAAGAGAAGCAGGTAAAGCAGAAGAAGAAGAAGGAGAAGCAGAAGCAGAAGGAGAAGCAAGAAAAGCAGAAGAAGCAGAAGCAAAAGGTGAAGCAAAAGAAGGAGAAGGACAACACAAGCAGAAGGAGATGCAGAAGGAGAAGCAGGAGAAGCAGAAGAATCAGAAGCTGAAGGAGAAGCAGAAGTAGGAGAAGGAGAAGGAGGAGAAGCAGAAGCAGAAGGAGAAGCAGAAGCAGAATGAGAAGCAGAAAGAGAAGCAGGAGGAGGACAAGAAGCAGAAGCAGGAGAAGCCGAAAGAAAAGAAGCAGAAACAGAAGCAGAAGGAGAAGCAGAAGCAGAAGGAGAAGCAGCAGAAGAAGTAGAACCAGAAATTCAGCCACGAGAAACAGAAGAATCAGAAGCAGAAGGAGAAGCAAAAAGAGAAACAGAAGGAGAAGTAGAAAAAGCAGCAGAAGAAGCAGAAAAACAAGCAGGAGAAGCAGAAGCAGAAAGAGAAGTAGAAGCAGAAGAAGCAGAAGAAGAAGCAGTAGAAGCATAAGAAGCAGAAGCAGGAGAAGCAGAACAAGAAAGAAAAAGAAGAAGCATAAGAAGCAGAAGCAGAGGGAGAAACAGAAGAAGGAGAAGGAGCAGCAGAATGA
>NW_012299838.1:0-3662 GCF_000151885.1 Dipodomys ordii | reverse complement strand
TATTCAGTAGCCGGTGTTAGCAGAAAGGAGGAAGCAGAAGGAAAAGCAGAAGAACAAGAAGGAGAAGGAGAAACAGAAGGAGAAGCAGAAGGAGAAGCAGAAAGAGAAGCAGGTAAAGCAGAAGAAGAAGAAGCAGAAGGAGAATCAGAAGGAGAAGCAGAAGAAGGAGAAGGAGAAGCAGAAGCAGAAGAAGATGCAGAAGGAGAAGCAGGAGAAGCAGAAGAAGCAGAAGCAGAAGGAGAAGCAGGAAAAGCAGAAGAAGCAGAGGCAAAAGTTGAAGCAAAAGAAGGAGAAGGAGAAGGGGAAGCAGAAGCAGAAGAAGAACCATTAGGACAAGCACAAGCAGAAGGCGATGCAGAAGGAGAAGCAGGAGAAGCAGAAGAAGCAGAAGCTGAAGGAGAAGCAGAAGTAAGAGACGGAGGATAAGCAGAAGCAGAAGGAGAAGCAGAAGAGGAATGAGAAGCAGAAAAAGTAGCAGGAGAAGCACAATAAGCAGAAGCAGGAGAAGCCGAAAGAGTAGAAGCAGAAGAAGCAGAAACAGAAGCAGAAGTAGAAGCAGAAGCAGAAGGAGATGCAGCAGAAGATGTAGAACCAGAAATTCAGGCAGGAGAAACAGAAGAAGCAGAAGCAGAAGGAGAAGCAAAAAGAGAAGCAGAAGGAGAAGTAGAAGAAGCAGCAGAAGAAGCAGAAAAACAAGCAGGAGAAGCAGAAGTAGAAAGAGAATTATTAGCAGAAGAAGCAGAAGAAGAAGCAGTAGAAGCATAAGAAGCAGAAGCAGGAGAAGCAGAAGCAGAAGAACAAGAAGAAGCATAAGAAGCAGAAGGAGAGGGAGAAACAGAAGAAGGAGAAGGAGCAGCAGAAGGTGAAGCAGAAGGAGATGCAGAAACAGAAAGAGAAGCAGAAACAGAAGGAGTAGAAGAAGGATTAGTTGGAGAATCAGAAGAAGCAGAAGCAGAAAGAGATGCAGTAGAAGGAGAAGGAGAAGAAGAAGCAGAGGAAAGGAAGGAGAAGCAGAAGAAGCAGAAGCGGGAGAAGCAGCAGAAGAAGAAGAAACAGAAGAAGGAGAAGGAGCAGAAAGAGAAGCAGAAGCAGAAGGAGAAGCAGAAAGAGAAGCAGAAGAAGCAGTAGCAGGAGAAGCAGAAGCAGAAGAATCAGAAGAAGCCAAAGAAGCAGAAGCAGGACCTGAAGCAGAAGAAACAGAAGAAGCAGAAGAAGCAGAAGCAGAACGAGAAGCAGAAGAAGAAGAAGGAGAAAGAGAAGGATTAGGAGGAGGAAGAGCAGAAGGAGAATCAGAAGCAGAACGAGAAGCAGAAGGAGCATCAAAAGGAGAAGCAGAAGGAGAAGCAGAAGGAGAAACAGAAGGAGATGCAGAAGCAGAAGAAGCAGCAGAAGGAGAAGCAGAAGGAGAAGGATATGAAGAAGGAGAAGCAGGAGAAGCAGGAGAAACAAAAGCAGGAGAAGCAGAAGTAGGAGAAGGAGAATGAGAAGGAAGGGCAGCAGAAGGAATAGAAGAAGCAGAAAGAGAAGCAGAAGCAGAATGAGAAGCAGAAAGAGAAACAGTAGAAGCAGAAGAAGCAGGAAAAGCAGAAGCAGACGATAGAGAAGAGGAAGAAGAAGAAGAAGAAGAAGAAGAAGAAGAAGAAGAAGAAGAAGAAGAAGAAGAAGAAGAAGAAGAAGAAGAAGAAGAAGAAGAAGAAGAAGAAGGAGAAGCATAAGGAGAAGTAGTAGAAGAAGAAGAAGCAGAAACAGGAGAAGCTGAAGATAAAGAATAAGCAAATGAAGCAGAAGCAGAAGCAGTGGGAGAAGCAGAAGAAGGAGAAGGAGAAGGAGCAGCAGAAAGAGAAGCAGAAGCAGAAAGAGAAGCAGAAACAGAAGGAGAACAAGAAGGAGAAGCAGGAGAATCAGAAGAAGCAGAAGTAGAAGCAGAAAGAGGAGAAGAAAGAGAAGCAGAAGTAGAATCAGAAGAAACAGAAGAAGAAGAAGCAGAATAAACAGAAGCAAAAGAAACAGAAGAAGGAGAAGAGCAGAAGAAGATGCAGAAGGAGAAGCAGAAGGAGAAGGAGAAGCAGAAAGAGAAGCAGGAGAAGTAGAAGAAGCAGGAGAAGCAGAAGCAGAAGAAACAGGAGAAGCCAAAGAAGCAGAAGCAGAATCTGAAGCAGAAGGAGAAACAGAAGAAGCACAATCTGAAGCAGAAGCAGAAGAAACAGAAATAGTAGAATAAGCAGAAGCAGAAGCAGCAGGAGAAGCAGAAGATGAAGACGGAGAAGGCGAGAGAGAAGAATTAGGAGTAGGAGAAGCAAAAGGATAAGCAGAAGCTGAAAGAGAAGCCGAAGGAGAAGCAGCACGAGAAGTAGGAGAAGCAGAAGAAGCAGAAGCAGGAGAAGCAGAAGAAACAGAAGACGCAGAAGCAGAATGAGAAGCAGAAGGAGAAATTGAAGCAGAAGCAGAAGGAGAAGCAGAAGAAGGAGAAGGAGAAGCAGAAAGAGAAGCAGAACGAGAAGCAGGAGAAGCAGAAGCAGAAGAAACAGAAGAAGGAGAAGAAGCAGAAGCAGAAAGAGAAGCAGAAACAGAAGGAAAAGCAGAAAGAGAAGCAGGAGAAGCAGAAGAAGCAGCAGCAGGAGAAGCAGAAGCAGAAGAAGCCGAAAAAGCAGAAGGAGAACCTGAAGCAGAAGGAGAAGCAGGAGAAGCAGAAGAAGAAGAATCTGGAGAAGCAGAAGGAGAAGCAGAAGGAGAAGCAGAAGAAACAGAAGAAGGGGAAGCAGAAGAAGCAGAAGCAGGAGAAGCAGAAGCATAAGAATCCGAAGAAGCAGAACAGAACCTGAAGCAGAAGGAGAAGCAGGGGAAGCAGAAGAAGCAGAATATGGAGAAGCAGAATGAGAAGCTGAAGGAGAAGCAGAAGCGGAAAGAGAATCAAAAGCAGAAGGAGGAGCAGAAGAAACAGTAGAAGCAGTAGCAGTTGCAGCAGAAGCAGAAGGAGAAGCAGAAGGAAAAGAAGAAGAACGAGAACAAGAAGGAGAAACAGAAGCAGAAGCAGAAGGAGAATCAGAAGGAGAAGCAGAAAAAGCAGAAGGAGAAGCATAAACAGAAGTATAAGCATAAGGACAAGCACAAGCAGAAGGAGATGCAGAAGGAGAAGCAGGAGAAGCAGAAGAAGCAGAAGCAGAAGAAGAAGTAGAAGTAGGAGAACGAGAAGGAAGAGCAGTAGAGGCAACAGGAGAAGCAGAAGCAGATGAAGAATGAGTAGCAGAAAGAGAAGCAGTAGAACCAGAAGAAGCAGGAAAAGCAGAAGCAGAAGAAAGAGAAGAAGAAGAAGAAGAAGAAGAAGAAGAAGAAGAAGAAGAAGAAGAAGAAGAAGAAGAAGAAGAAGAAGAAGAAAAAGAAGAAGAAGAAGGAGAAGCATAAGGAGAAGCATAAGGAGAAGCAGAGGAAGCAGAAGCAGGAGAAGCAGAAGCAGTAGAAAAAGAATAAGCATAAGAAGCAGAATCAGAGGAAGAAGGAGAACGAGCAGCAGAAGGAGAATCAGAAGGAGTAGCAGAAGAAGGAGAAGCAGAAGCAGAAGAAGCAGCAGAATGAGAAACAGAAGCAGAAGAAAATGCAGAAGGAGAAGCAGGAGAAGCAGAAGAAGCACAAGCAGAAGGAGAAGCAGAAGTAGGAGAAAGAGA
>NW_012299837.1:0-3663 GCF_000151885.1 Dipodomys ordii | reverse complement strand
GTTGTGTCCCGCTGTGTCCGGCACTGTGTCCCGCTGTGTCTACTGCTGTGTCCCCGCTGTGTCCCGCTGGGTCCAGCTGGGTCCCTGCTGTATCCACGCTGGGTCCCGCTGGGTCCTGCTCTGTCATCCCTGTGTCCCCCGCTGTGTCCCGCTGTGTCCCCAGCTGTGTCCCCCGCTGTGTCTCTGCTGTGTCCCCGCTGTGTCCCGCTTTGTCCCGCTGTGTACTGCTGTGTCCCCCGCTGAATCCCGCTGTGTCCCAATGTGTCCTCGCTCTGTCCCGCGCTGTGTCCCGCTGTGTCCTCCCTGTGTCCCCCGCTGTGTCCCGCTGTGTCCCGCTGTGTCCCCGCTGTGTGCCCGCTGTGTCCCGCTGTGTACCCCGCTGTGTCCAGCTGTGTCACCGCTTTGTCTCGCTGTGGCCAATCTCTGTCTCCGCTGTCCCCCGCTGTGTCCCCCGCTGTGTCCCGCTGTGTCCCGCTGTGTCACCGCTTTGTCTCGCTGTGGCCAATCTCTGTCTCCGCTGTCCCCCGCTGTGTCCCCCGCTGTGTCCCGCTGTGTCCCGCTGTGTCCCCCGCTTTGTCCTGCTGTGTCCCGCAGTGTTCCCGCTGTGTCCCGCTGTGTCACACTGTGTCCCGTGGTGTCCCACTTTGTCCCACGCTGTGTCCCCCGCTGAATCCCCTCTGTGTCGCCGCTGTGTCCCCCTGTGTCCACGCTGTGTCCCCCGCTGTCTCCCGCTTTGACTCCCGCTGTGTTCCGCTGTGTCCCGCTGTGTACACCGCTGTGTGCTGCTATGTCCCGCTGTGTCCCGCTGTGAACCCCGCTGTGTGCTGCTATGATCCCGCAGTGTCCCCGCTGTGTCCCGCTGTGTCCCGCTGTGTCCTCGCTGTGTCCCCAGCTGTGTACCCCACTGTGTCCCGCTGTGTCCCTGCTGTATCGATGGTGTGTCCCGCTGGGTCCCGCTGGGTCCCGCTGTTTCCTCCCTTTGTCCCCCGCTGTGTCCCGCTGTGTCCCGCTGTGTCCGGCACTGTGTCCCGCTGTGTCTACTGCTGTGTCCCCGCTGTGTCCCGCTGTGTCCAGCTGGGTCCCTGCTGTATCCACGCTGGGTCCCGCTGGGTCCTGCTCTGTCATCCCTGTGTCCCCCGCTGGGTCCCGCTCTGTCCCCCGCTGTGTCTCTGCTGTGTCCCCGCTGTGTCCCGCTTTGTCCCGCTGTGTACTGCTGTGTCCCCCGCTGAATCCCACTGTGTCCCAATGTGTCCCAATGTGTCCTCGCTCTGTCCCCCGCTGTGTCCCGCTGTGTCCTCCCTGTGTCCCCCGCTGTGTCCCGCTGTGTCCCGCTGTGTCCCCCGCTGTGTTCCCCATTATGTCCCGCTGTGTCCCCTGCTGTGTCCCACTGTGTCCTTGCTGTGTCCCATGCTGTGTGCCCCTGTGTCCTCGATATGTCCCCTGCTGTGTCCTGCTGTGTCCTGCTGTGTCACGCTGTTTCCCCGCTGTGCCCCGCTGTGTCCCTCTGTGTACCCCGCTGTGTCCAGCTTTGTCCCCGCTGTGTCTCGCTGTGTCCCACGCTCTGTCCCCCACTGTGTCCCGCTCTGTCCCCCTCTGTGTCCCGCTGTGTCCCCCGCTGTGTCCCCACTGTGTCCCCGCAGTGTCACTGCTGTTTCCTGCTGTGTCCCGCTGAGTTCCGTGGTGTTCCTCTTTGACTCCCGCTGTGTCCCCCACTGTGTCCTGCTGTGTCCGACTGTGTCCCGCTCTGTCCCCGCTGTGTCCCGCTGAGTCCCCGCTGTGTGCCCGCTGTGTCCCGCTGTGTCCCCCGCTTTGTCCTGCTGTGTCCCCGCAGTGTCCCGCTGTGTCCCACTGTGTCACACTGTGTCCCGTGGTGTCCCTCTTTGTCCCCCGCTGTGTCCACCGCTGAGTCCCCTCTTTGTGGCCGCTGTGTCCTGCTGTGTCCTCGCTGTGTCCCCCGCTGTCTCCCGCTTTGTCCCCTGCTGTGTCCCCGCTGTGTCACGCTATGTCCTCGCTGTTTCCCCCGCTGGGTCCCGCTGTGTCCCCGCTATGTCCCCAGCTGTGTCTCGCTGTGTCCCGCTGTGTACCCCGCTGTGTCCCGCTATGTTCCTGCAGTGTCCCGCTGTGTTCCGCTGTGTCCCCCGCTGTGTCTACTGCTTTGTCCCCGCTGTGTCCCGCTGTGTCCCGCTGTGTCCTCGCTGTGTCCCCCGCTGTCTCCGGCTGTGTCCCCCACTTTGTTCCGCTGTGTCACGCTGTGTCCTCCCTTTGTCCCCCGCTGTATACCGCTGTGTCCCCGCTATGTCCCCAGCTGTGTCCCGCTGTGTTCTGCTGTGTCCCCCGCTGTGTCCCGCTATGTTCCCGCAGTGTCCCGCTGTGTCCCGCTGTGTCCTTGCTGTGTCCCCCGCTGTGTCCCGTTGTGTCCCTAGCTTTGTACCTCGCTGTGTCCCGCTGTGTCCCCGCTGTATCGACGATGGGTCCCACTGGGTCCCGCTGTGTCCTCCCTGTGTCCCCAGCTATGTCCCGCCGTGTCCGCCAGTGTGTCCCGCTGTGTCTACTGCTTTGTCGCCGCTGTGTCCCGCTGTGTCCCGCTGTGTCCTCGCTGTGTCCCACGCTGTGTTCTGCTGTGGCCTCGCTTTTTTCCTCGCTGTGTCCCGCTGTGTACCTCTCTGTGTCCCCCGCTGTTTCCCGCTGTGTCCCCCGCTGTGTTCCTGCGGTGTCCCCGCTGTGTCCCGCTGTGTCCCGCTGTGTACTGCTGCGTCCCCCGCTGAGTCCCGCTGTGTCCCCGCTGTGTCCCAATGTGTCCTCGCTCTGTCCCCCGCTGTGTACGGCTGTGTCCTTCCTGTGTCCCCCGCTGTGTCCCGCTGTGTCCCGCTGTGTCCCCCGCTGTGTCCCCCGCTATGTCCCTCTGTGTCCCCCGCTGTGTCCCGATCTGTCCTTGCTGTGTCCCCCACTGTGTGCCGCTGTGTCCTCGCTGTGTCCCCCGCTGTGTCGCGCTGTGTCCTTTTGTGTCACGCTGTTTCCCCGCTGTGTCTCTCTGTGTACCTCGCTGTGTCCAGCTTTGTCTCCGCTGTGTCTCGCTGTGTCCCACGCTCTGTCCCACACTGTATCCCGCAGTGTCCCCCGCTGTGTCCTGCTGTGTCCCCCGCTGTGTCCCGCTGTGTCCCCCGCTAAGTCCCCGCTGTGTCACTGCTGTGTCCCGCTGTTTCCTCGCTGTGTCCCCTGCTGTCTCTCTCTCTGTCCCACGCTGTGTCTCACGCTTTGTCCCTGCTGTGTCCCACTGTGTCCCGCTGTGTCCGGCTGTGCCCGCACTGTGTCCTGTTGTGTCCACAACTGTGTACCACGCTGTGTAACGCTGTGTCCCCGCTGTATCGACGCTCTGTCCCACTGTGTCCCGCTGTGTCCTCGCTGTGTTCCCTGCTGTGTCCCGCTGTGTCCCCTGCTGTGTCCCCTGCTGTGTCCTTGCTGTGTCCCCTGCTGTGTCCCGCTGTGTCCTCACTGGGTCCCCCACTGTGTCCTGCTGTGTCTCCCGCGGTGTCCCGCATGTCCGGCTATGTCCTTCTCTGTCCCCGCTGTGTCCCGCTGTGTCCCACTGTGTCCCCGCTGTGTGCCTGTTGTGTCCCGCAGTGTCCAACTGTATCCCCGCTGTGTCCTGCTGTGTCCCCCGCT
>NW_012299836.1:0-3663 GCF_000151885.1 Dipodomys ordii | reverse complement strand
CAGCTGTGTACCTCGCTGTGTCCCGCTGTGTCCCCGCTGTATCGACGCTGGGTCCCACTGGCTCCCGCTGTGTACTCCCTGTGTCCCCAGCTATGTCCCGCCGTGTCCGCCAGTGTGTCCCGCTGTGTCTACTGTTTTGTTGCCGCTGTGTCCCGCTGTGTCCCGCTGTGTCCTCGCTGTGTCCCACGCTGTGTTCTGCTGTGGCCTCGCTTTTTTCCTCGCTGTGTCCCGCTGTGTACCCCTCTGTGTCCCCCGCTGTTTCCCGCTGTGTCCCCCGCTGTGTTCCTGCTGTGTCCCCGCTGTGTCCTGCTGTGTCCCGCTGTGTACTGCTGCGTCCCCCGTTGAGTCCCGCTGTGTCCCCGCTGTGTCCCAATGTGTCCTCGCTCTGTCCCCCGCTGTGTACCGCTGTGTCCTTCCTGTGTCCCCCGCTGTGTGCCGCTGTGTCCCGCTGTGTCCCCCGCTGTGTCCCCGCTATGTCCCGCTGTGTCCCCCGCTGTGTCCCGCTCTGTCCTTGCTGTGTTCCCCACTGTGTGCCACTGTGTCCTCGCTGTGTCCCCCGCTGTGTCGCGCTGTGTCCTTTTGTGTCACGCTGTTTCCCCGCTGTGTCCCTCTGTGTACCACGCTGTATCCAGCTATGTCCCCGCTGTGTCTCGCTGTGTCCCACGCTCTGTCCCACACTGTGTCCTGCAGTGTCCCCCGCTGTGTCCTGCTGTGTCCCCCGCTGTGTCCCGCTGTGTCCCCTGCTGAGTCCCCGCTGTGTCACCGCTGTGTCCCGCTGTTTCCTCGCTGTGTCCCCTGCTGTCTCCCTCTCTGTCCCCCGCTGTGTCTCACGCTTTGTCCTGCTGTGTCCCACTGTGTCCCGCTGTGTCCGGCTGTGCCCCCACTGTGTCCCGTTGTGTCCACAACTGTGTACCACGCTGTGTAACGCTGTGTGCCCGCTGTATCGACGCTCTGTCCCGCTGGGTCCCGCTGTGTCCTCGCTGTGTTCCCCGCTGTGTCCCGCTGTGTCCCCTGCTGTGTCCCCCGCTGTGTCCTTGCTGTGTCCCCTGCTGTGTCCCGCTGTGTCCTCACTGGGTCCCCCACTGTGTCCCGCTGTGTCCCCCGCTGTGTCCCGCATGTCCGGCTATGTCCTTCTCTGTCCCCGCTGTGTCCTGCTGTGTCCCGCTGTGTCCCCGCTGTGTGCCTGTTGTGTCCCGCTGTGTCCCACTGTGTCCCCGCTGTGTCCCGCTGTGTCCCCCGCTGTGTCCCCCGCTGTGTCCTTGCTGTGTCCCTGCTGTGTCCCGCTGTGTCCTCACTGGGTCCCCCACTGTGTCCCGCTGTGTCCCCCGCTGTGTCCCGCTGTGTCCGGCTATGACCCTCTCTGTCCCCGCTGTGTCCCGCTGTGTCCCGCTGTGTCCCCGCTGTGTGCCTGCTGTGTCCCGCTGTGTCCCACTGTGTCCCCGCTGTGTCCCGCTGTGTCCCCGCTGTGTGCCCTCTATGTCCCGCTGTGTACCCCGCTGTGTCCAGCTATGTCACCGCTTTGTCTCGCTGTGGCCACTCTCTGTCTCCGCTGTCCCCCGCTGTGTGCCCCGCTGTGGCCCACTGTGTCCCGCTGTGTCCCCCGCTTTCTCCTTCTGTGTCCCGCAGTGTCCCCGCTGTGTCCCGCTGTGTAACACTGTGTCCCGTGGTGTCCACTTTGTCCCACGCTGTGTCCCCCGGTGAGTCCCCTCTGTGTCGCCGCTGTGTCCCCCTGTGTCCTCGCTGTGTCCCCCGCTGTCTCCCGCTTTGACTCCCGCTGTGTTCCGCTGTGTCCCGCTGTGTCCCCGCTGTGTCCCCAGCTGTGTCCCGCTGTGTCCCGCTGTGTACCCCGCTGTGTGCTGCTATGTTCCCGCAGTGTCCCCGCTGTGTCCCGCTGTGTCCCGCTGTGTCCTTGCTGTGTCCCCAGCTGTGAACCCCACTGTGTCCCCCTGTGTCCCTGCTGTATAGACGCTGGGTCCCGCTGTGTCCCGCTGTGTCCTCCCTTTGTCCAACGCTGTGTCCCGCTGTGTCTACTGCTGTGTCCCCGCTGTGTCCCGCTGGGTCCAGCTGGGTCCCTGCTGTATCCACGCTGGGTCCCGCTGGGTCCTGGTCTGTCATCCCTGTGTCCCCCGCTGTGTACCGCTCTGTCCCCCGCTGTGTCTCTGCTGTGTCCCCGCTGTGTCCCGCTTTGTCCCGCTGTATACTGCTGTGTCCCCCGCTGAATCACGCTGTGTCCCAATGTGTCCCAATGTGTCCTCGCTCTGTCCCCCACTGTGTCCCGCTGTGTCCTCCCTGTGTCCCCCGCGGTGTCCCGATGTGTCCCGCTGTGTCCCCCGCTGTGTCCCCCGCTATGTCCCGCTGTGTCCCCCGCTGTGTCCCACTGTGTCCTTGCTGTGTCCCATGCTGTGTGCCGCTGTGTCCTTGCTGTGTCCCCCGCTGTGTCCCGCTGTGTCCTGCTGTGTCACGCTGTTTCCCCACTGCGTCCCCGCTGTGTCCCTCTGTGTACCCCGCTGTGACCAGCTTTGTCCCCGCTGTGTCTCGCTGTGTCCCACGCTCTGTCCCCCACTGTGTCATGCTCTGTCCCCCTCTGTGTCCCGCTGTGTCCCCGCTGTGTCCCACTGTGTCCACGCAGTATCACTGCTGTTTCCTGCTGCGTCCCGCTGTGTTCCGTGGTGTCCCTCTTTGTCTCCCGCTGTGTCCCCCGCTGAGACCCCGCTGTGTCAACGCTGTGTCCTGCTGTGTCCTCGCTGTGTCCCCCGCTGTCTCCAGCTCTGTCCCCTGCTGTGTCTCACGCTTTTTCCCCGCTGTGTCCCACTGTGTCCCGCTGTGTCCCGCTGTGCCCCCACTGTGTCCCGTTGTGTCCACAGCTGTGTACCACGCTGTGTAACGCTGTGTGCCCGCTGTATCGACGCTGTGTCCCGCTGTGTCCCCCGCTGTGTCCTCTCTGTGTTCCCAACTGTGTCCCGCTGTGTCCCCCGCTGTGTCCCCCTGTGTCCCCCGCTGTGTCCCACTGTGTCCCGCTGTGTCCTCGCTGGGTCTCCCAATGGGTCCCGCTGTGTCCCCCGCTATGTCCCGCTGTGTACCGCTGTGTCCCCCGCTGTGTCCTGTTGTGTCCCCAGTTGTGTACCCCGTTGTGTCCCGCTGTATCGACGCTGTGTCCCACTGGGTCCCGCTGTTTCCTTCCTGTGTTGCCCGCGGGGTCTCGCTGTGTCCCCGCTGTATCGACGCTGTGTCCCCGCTGTGTCCCGCTGTGTCCCGCTCTGTCCTCGCTGTGTCCCCTGCTGTGTCCCGCTGTGTCCCCAGCTGTGTCCCCTGCTATGTCCCGCTGTGTCTACTGCTGTGTCCACGCTGTGTCCCGCTGTGTCCCCATTGTGTCCCCCGCTGTGTCTCGCTGTGTCGCGCTGTGTACCCCGCTGTGTCCACTGCTGTGTCCTGCTGTGTCCCCCGCTGTGTCACCAATGTGTCCCGCTGTGTCCGCTGCTGTGTCCTGCTGTGTCCCCCGCTGTGTCACCAATGTGTCCCGTTGTGTCCACAGCTGGGTACCACGCTGTGTAACACTGTGTCCCTGCTGTATCGACGCTGTGTCCTGCTGTGTCCCGTTGTGTCCTCGCTGATTTCCCCGCTGTGTCCCGCTGTGTCCACAGCTGTGTCCCCCGCTGTGTCCCG
>NW_012299835.1:0-3663 GCF_000151885.1 Dipodomys ordii | reverse complement strand
AGCAGAAAGAGAAGAAGAAGAAGAAGAAGAAGAAGAAGAAGATGAAGAAGAAGAAGAAGAAGAAGAAGAAGAAGAAGAAGAAGAAGAAGAAGAAGAAGAAGAAGAAGGAGAAGGAGAAGGAGAAGGAGAAGCAGGAGAAGCAGGAGAAGCAGAAGAAAAAGAATAAGCATAAGAAGCAGAATCAGAGGGAGAAGCAGAAGCAGGAGAAGCAGAAGCAGAAGAAGCAGCAGAAGGAGAATCAGAAGCAGAAAGAGAAGCAGAAACAGAAGGAGAACAAGAAGGAGAAGCAGGAGAATCAGAAGAAGCAGAAAGAGAAGGAGAAGAAGGAGAAGCAGAAGTAGAATCAGAAGAAACAGAAGAAGAAGAAGCAGAAGAAACAGAAGAAAACGAACAGAAGAAGGAGAAGAGCAGAAGCAGAAGGAGAAGCAGAAGCAGAAGGAGAAGCAGAAAGAGAAGCAGGAGAAGCAGAAGAAGCAGAAGCAGAATCTGAAGCTGAAGGAGAAACAGAAGAAGGACAATCTGAAGCAGAAGCAGAAGAAACTGAAATAGTAGAATAAGCAGAAGCAGAAGCACCAGGACAAGCAGAAGAACAAGAAGGAGAAGGCGAAAGAGAAAGATTAGGAGTAGGAGAAGCAAAAGGATAAGCTGAAGCAGAAAGAGACGCAGAAGGAAAAGCAGCACGAGAAGTAGGAGAAGCAGGAGAAGCAGAAGCAAGAGAAGCAGAAGAAACAGAAGACGCAGAAGCAGAATGAGAAGCAGAAGGAGAAATTGAAGCAGAAGGAGAAGCAGAAGCAGAAGGAGAAGCTGAAGAAGGAGAAGGAGAAGCAGAAACAGAAGCAGAAAGAGAAGCACAACGAGAAGCAGGAGAAGCAGAAGCAGGAGAAGCAGAAGCAGAAGAAACATAAGAAGGAGAAGAAGCAGAAGGAGAAGCAGAAACAGAAGGAAAAGCAGAAATAGAAGCAGGAGCAGCAGAAGAAGCAGCAGCAGGAGAAGCAGAAGCAGAAGAAGCTGAAGAAGCAGAAGCAGAACCTGAAGCATAAGGAGATACAGGAGAAGCAGAAGAAGCAGAATCTGGAGAAGCAGAAGGAGAAGCAGAAGCAGAAAGAGAAGCAAAAGCAAAAGGAGATGCATAAGGAGAAGCAGAAGAAACAGAAGAAGCAGTGACAGTAGCAGAAGATGTAGAAGCAGAAGGAGAAGCAGATGGAAAAGCAGAAGAACGAGAAGGAGAAGGAGAAACAGAATGAGAAGCAGAAAGAGAAGCAGAAGAAGGAGCAGGAGAAGGAAAAGCAGCAGGAGAAGCAGAAAGAGAAGCTGAAGGAGAAGCAGGAGATGCAGATACAGGAGAAGCATAAGCAGAACAAACAGGAGAAGGACAAGAAGCATAAGCAGAAGGAGAAGCAGAAACAGAAGGAGAAGCAGGAAGAGAAGGAGGGAAAGCAGAAGAAGCAGAAGCAGGTGAAGCAGAAGCATAAGAATGTGAAGACGCAGAAGCATAACCTGAAACAGATGGAGAAGCAGAAGAAGCACAAGAAGCAGATTCTGGAGAAGCAGAATGAGAAGCAGAAGGAGAAGCAGAAGCAGAAAAAGCAGAAGGAGAAGCAGAAGAAACAGAAGAAGTAGAAGCAGTAGCATGTGTAGCAGAAGCAGAAGGAAAAGCAGAAAAACAGGAAGGAGAAGGAGAAACAGAAGGAGAAGTAGAAGGAGAAGCAGAAAGAGAAGCAGGTAAAGCAGAAGAAGAAGAAGCAGAAGGAGAATCAGAAGGAGAAGCAGAAGAAGGAGAAGGAGAAACAGAAGCAGAAGAAGAAGGAGAAGCAGGAGAAGCAGAAGAAGCAGAAGCAGAAGGAGAAGCAGGAGAAGCAGAAGAAGCAGAATCTGGAGAAGCAGAAGGAGAAGCAGAAGCAGAAAGAGAAGCAAAAGCAGAAGGAGAAGCAGAAGAAACAGAAGAAGCAGAGGCAGTAGCAGAAGAAGCAGAAGATTCAGAAGCAGAAGGAGAAGCAGAAGGAAAAGCAGAAGAACTAGAAAGAGAAGGAGAAGGAGAAACAGGAGTAGAAGCAGAAAGAGAAGCAGAAGAGGGAGCAGTAGAAGGAAAAGCAGCAGGAGAAACAGAAAGAGCAGCAGAAGGAGAAGCAGGAAATGCAGAAACAGGAGAAGAACAAGCAGAAGAAACAGGAGAAGGACAAGAAGCAGAAGCAGAAGGAGAAGCAGAAAGAGAAGGAGGGGAAGCAGAAGAAGCAGAAGCAGGAGAAGCAGAAGCATAAGAATCCGAAGAAGCAGAAGCAGAACCTGAAGCAGAAGGAGAAGCAGAAGAATCAGAATCTGGAGAAGCAGAATGAGAAGCAGAAGAAGCAGAAGCAGAAAGAGAATCAAAAGCAGGAGAAGCAGAAGAAACAGAAGAAGTAGAAGCAGTAGCAGTTGTAGCAGAAGCAGGAGGAAAAGCAGAAGAACAAGAAGGAGAAGGAGAAACAGAAGGAGAAGCAGAAGGAGAAGCAGAAAGAGAAGCAGGTAAAGCAGAAGAAGAAGAAGCAGTAGTTTTTAGCATAAGAAGGAGAAGGAGAAGCAGAAGGAGAAGCAGAAGCAGAAGAAGATGCAGAAGGAGAAGCAGAAGATGCAGAAGCAGAAGGAGAAGCAGGAAAAGCAGAAGAAGCAGAAGCAAAAGGAGAAGCAAAAGAAGGAGAAGGAGAAGCAGAGTCAGAAGAAGAAGCATAAGGACAAGCACAAGCAGAAGGAGATGCAGAAGGAGAAGCAGGAGAAGCAGAAGAAGCAGAAGCTGAAGGAGAAGCAGAAATAGGAGAAGGAGAAGGAGGAGAAGCAGAAGCAGAAGGAGAAGCAGAAGCAGAATGAGAAGCAGAAAGAGAAGCAGGAGGAGGACAAGAAGCAGAAGCAGGAGAAGCCGAAAGAGAAGAAGCAGAAACAGAAGCAGAAGTAGAAGCAGAAGCAGAAGGAGAAGCAGCAGAAGAAGTAGAACCAGATATTCAGGCACGAGAAACAGAAGAAGCAGAAGCAGAAGGAGAAGCAAAAAGAGAAGCAGAAGGGGAAGTAGAAAAAACAGGAGAAGAATCAGAAAAACAAGCAGGAGAAGCAGAAGCAGGAAGAGAAGTAGAAGCAGAAGAAGCAGAAGAAGAAGCAGTAGAAGCATAAGAAGCAGAAGCAGGAGAAGCAGAACCAGAAGAAAAAGAAGAAGCATAAGAAGCAGAAGCAGAGGGAGAAACAGAAGAAGGAGAAGGAGCAGCAGAAGGTGAAGCAGAAGGAGATGCAGAAGGAGAAAGAGAAGCAGAAACAGAAGGAGAAGAAGAAGGAGAAGTTGGAGAATCAGAAGAAGCAGAAGCAGAAAGAGAAGCAGAAGTAGGAGAAGGAGAAGCAGAAGGAGAAGGACAAGCAGAAGAAGCAGAAGAAGAAGAAGAAACAGAAGAAGGAGAAGGAGCAGAATGAGAAGCATAAGCAGAAGGAGAAGCAGAAAGAGAAGCAGAAGAAGCAGTATCAGGAGAAGCAGAAGCAGATGAAACAGAAGATGCTCGAAGATCAGAAGGAGATCCTGAAGTAGAAGGAGAAGCAGATGCAGTCTAGAGCTGGAAAAGCAGAAGTCGAGGAAATCGATCAGTCAGATGAGGTCTAGGAGGTCTAGGATCGAGAGTCAGGATGAGAGGGGAGAAGAGAGGATTAGGA
>NW_012299834.1:0-3663 GCF_000151885.1 Dipodomys ordii | reverse complement strand
GAGAAGGAGCAGAAGCCGAAGGAGAAGCAGAAGCAGTAAGGAGAAGCAGAAAGAGAAGCAGTAAAAGCAGAAAAAGCTGAATCAGGGTGAAAGCAGAAGCAGAAGAAACAGGAGAAGGTCATGAAGAAGAAGCAGAAGCAGAAGGAGATGGAGATACAGAAGGAGAAGCAGAAAGAAAAGGAGGGGAAGCAGGAGAAGCAGGAGAAGCAGAAGCATAAGAATCCGAAGAAGCAGAAGCAGAACCTGAAGCAGAAGGAGAAGCAGGAGAAGCAGAAGAAGCACAATCTGGAGAAGCTGAATGACAAGCTGAAGGAGAAGCAGAAGCAGAAAGAGAATCAAAAGCAGAAGGAGAAGCAGAAGAAACAGAAGAAGCAGAAACAGTAGCAGTTGCAGCAGAAGGAGAAGCAGAAGGAAAAGCAGGAGAACAAGAAGGAGAAAGAGAAACAGAAGCAGAAGGAGAAGGAGAATCAGAAGGAGAAGCAGAAGAAGCAGAAGGAGAAGCAGAAGGAGAAACAGAAGCAGAAGAAGCAGCAGAAGGAGAAGCAGAAGCAGAAGAAGATGCATAATGAGAAGCAGGAGATGGAGAAGAAGCAGAAGCAGAAGGAGAAGTAGAAGTAGGAGAAGGAGAAGGAAGAGCCGCAGAAGCAATAGGTTAAGCAGAAGGAGAAGCAGAAACATGGGAGAAGAAGAAAGAGAAGGAGTAGAAGCAGAAGAAGCAGGAAAAGAAGAAGCAGAATAAAGAGAAGAAGAAGGAGAAGGAGAAGAAGAAGAAGAAGAAGAAGAAGAAGAAGAAGAAGAAGAAGAAGAAGAAGAAGAAGAAGAAGAAGAAGAAGAAGAAGAAGAAGAAGAAGAAGGAGAAGGAGAAGGAGAAGGAGAAGCATAAGGAGAAGAAGTAGAAGCAGAAGAAGCAGAAGCAGGAGAAGCAGAAGCAGAAGAAAAAGAATAAGCATAAGAAGCAGAATCAGAGGGAGAAACAGAAGGACAAGGAGCAGCAGAAGGAGAAGCAGAAGGAGAATCAGAAGGAGAAGCAGAAGAAGGAGAAGCAGAAGCAGAAGAAGAAGCAGAAGAAGATGCAGAAGGAGAAGCAGGAGAAGCAGAAGAAGCAGAAGGAGAAACAGAAGTAGGAGAAAGAGAAGGAGAAGGAAGGGCAGCAGAATCAATAGGAGAAGCAGAAGGAGAAGCAGAAGCAGAATGAGAAGCAGAAAGAGAAGCAGTAGAAGCAGAAGAAGCAGGAAAAGCAGAAGCAGAAGAAAGAGAAGAAGAAGTAGAAGAAGTAGAAGAAGAAGAAGAAGAAGAAGAAGAAGAAGAAGACGAAGAAGAAGAAGAAGAAGAAGAAGAAGACAAAGAAGAAGAAGAAGAAGCATATGGAGAAGCATAAAGAGAAGCAGTAGAAGCAGAAGAAGCAGGAGAAGCAGAAGCAGAAGAAAAAGAATAAGCAAAAGAAGCAGAAGCAGAAGCAGTGGGAGAAGCAGAAGAAGGAGAAGGAGAAGGAGCAGCAGAAGGAGAAGTTGAAGCAGAAAGAGAAGCAGAAACATAAGGAGAAGAAGAACGAGAAACATGAGAATCAGAAGAAGCAGAAGTAGAAGCAGAAAGAAGAGAAGAAGGAGAAGCAGAAGTAGAATCAGAAGAAACAGAAGAAGAAGCAGAAGAAACAGAAGCAAAAGAAACAGAAGAAGGAGAAGAGCAGAAGGAGAAGCAGAAGCAGAAGGAGAAGCAGAAAGAGAAGCAGAAGCAGCAGGAGAAGCAGAAGCAGAAGAAACAGGAGAAGCCAAAGAAGCACAAGCAGAAGCAGAATCTGAAGCAGAAGGAGAAACAGAAGAAGCACAATCTGAATCAGAAGCAGAAGAAACAGTAATAGTATAATAAGCAGAAGCAGAAGGAACAAGAGAAGCAGAAGAAGAAGAAGTCGGAGAAGGCGAGAGAGAAGGATTAGGAGTAGGAGAAGCAAAAGGATAAGCAGAAGCAGAAAGAGACGCAGAAGGAAAAGCAGCACGAGAAGTAGGAGAAGCAGGAGAAGCAGAAGCAGGAGAAGCAGAAGAAACAGAAGACGCAGAAGCAGAATGAGAAGCAGAAGGAGAAATTGAAGCAGAATCAGAAGGAGAAGCAGAAGCAAAAGGAGAAGCAGAAGAAGAGAAGGAGAAGCAGGACGAGAAGCAGGAGAAGCAGAAGCAGAAGAAACAGAAGAAGGAGAAGAAGCAGAAGCAGAAGGAGAAGCAGAAACAGAAGGAAAAGCAAAAAGAGAAGCAGGAGAAGCAGAAGAAGCAGCAGCAGGAGAAGCAGAAGCCGAAGAAGCAGAAGCAGAACCTGAAGCAGAAGGAGAAGCAGGAGAAGCAGAAGAAGCAGAATCTGGAGAAGCAGAAGGAGAAGCAGAAGCAGAAAGAGAAGCAAAAGCAGAAGGAGAAGCAGAAGGGGAAGCAGAAGAAACAGAAGAAGCAGAGGCAGTAGCAGAAGAAGCAGAAGATGCAGAAGCAGAAGGAGAAGCAGAAGGAAAAGCAGAAGAACGAGAAGGAGAAGGAGTAGGAGAAACAGAAGGAGAAGCAGAAAGAGAAGCAGAAGAAGGAGCAGGAGAAGGAAAAGCAGCAGGAGAAGCAGAAAGAGCAGCAGAAGCAGAAGCAGAAGCAGAACCTGAAGCAGAAGGAGAAGCAGGAGAAACAGAAGAAGCAGAATCTGGAGAAGAAGGAGAACCAGAAGGAGAAGCAGAAGCAGAAAGAGAAGCAAAAGCAGAAGGAGAAGCAGATAGAGAAGCAGAAGAAACAGAAGAAGCAGAAGCAGTAGCAGAAGAAGCTGAGATGCAGAAGCAGATAGAGAAGCAGAAGGAATAGCAGAATAACGACAAGGAGAAACAGAATGAGAAGAAGAATTAGAAGCAGAAGGAGAAGCAGGAAAAACAGAAGAAGCTGAATCAGACGGAGAAGCAGAAGAAGGAGAAGCAGAAGCAGAAGAAGAAGCAGAAGGAAAAGCACAAGCAGAAGGAGATGCAGAAGGAGTAGCAGGAGAAGCAGAAGAAGCAGAAGCAGAAGGAGAAGCAGAAGGAGAAGAAGCAGAATCAGAAGAAGCAGAAGGAGAAGTAGAAAGAGAAGCCGACGAAGAGAAGCAGAACGAGAAGCAGGAGAAGCAGAAGAAGCAGAGCGGGAGAAGCAGAAGAAGAAGAAACAGAAGAAATAGAAGGAGCAGAAGCAGAAGGAGGAGTAGAAGCAGAAGGAGAAGCAGAAAGAGAAGCAGGAAAAGCAGAAGAAGCAGAAGCAGGAGAAGCAGAAGCAGAAGAAACAGGAGAAGGACAAGAAACAGAAGCAGAAGCAGAAGGTGAAGGAGAAGCAGAAAGAGAAGCACTAGAAGTAGAAGACGCAGGAAAAGCAGAAGCAGCAGAAAGAGAAGAAGAAGAAGAAGAAGAAGAAGAAGAAGAAGAAGAAGAAGAAGAAGAAGAAGAAGAAGAAGAAGAAGAAGAAGAAGAAGAAGACGAAGAAGGACTACGCCTCTGGTGGATGAGCAGCACTTGGGGCGAAGTGGCTCTTCTCTTTTCCAATTACCACTGTTGGATAGTTCTGTGCCCCGTTGCGTTGTGTAAAGTCCCTCTGCCTGCACGTTCTCTCGTTCTGGTCTCTGAACTTTCGTTAGTGCTGCACTGTTTTAATGCCTGGCCCTGGGTCTGACATTGTGGGCTTG
>NW_012299833.1:0-3664 GCF_000151885.1 Dipodomys ordii | reverse complement strand
GTCCCCCGCTGTGTCCCCCGCAGTGTCAGCGCTGTGTACCGCTGTGTCCTCGCTGTGTCCCGCGCTGTCTCCCGCTCTGTACCCTGCTGTGTCTCAAGCTTTGTCCCCGCTGTGTCCCACTGTGACCCGCTGTGTCCCGCTGTGCCCCCACTGTGTCCCGTTGTGTTCACAGCTGTGTACCACGCTGTGTAACGCTGTGTCCCTGCTGTATCGACGCTGTGTACCGCTGGGTCCCGCTGTGTCCTCGCTGTGTTCCCCGCTGGGTCCCGCTGTGTCCCCCCTGTGTGCCCCGCTGTGTCCCACTGTGTCCCGCTGTGTCCCCCGCTGTGTCCCTATGTGTCCCACGCTTTGTCCACCTGTGTCCCCGCATTTTCCCCGCTGTGTCCCGCTGTTTCCCACTGTGTTCTGTGGTGTCCCGCTTTGTCCCCCGCTGTGTCCCCCGGTGAGTCGCCGCTGTGTCCCCGCTTTGTCCCGCTGAGTCCTCCATGTGTCCCCCTCTGTGTCCCGCTGTATCCGGCTGTGTCCCCCGGTGTGTCCCCTGCTGTGTCCCCGCAGTGTCAGCGCTGTGTCCCACTGTGTCCTTGCTGTGTCCCCCGCTGTCTCCTGCTCTGTCCCCCGTTGTGTCCCGCTGTGTCCCGCTCTGTGTTCCGCTGTTTCCTCGCTGTGTCCCCCGCTGTGTCCCGCTGTGTCCCCCGCTGTGCCCTGCAGTGTCCCGCTCTGTCCCGCTGTGCCCTCGCTGTGTCCCGCTGTGTCCCGCTTTGTCCCCCACTGTTTCCCCTGCTGTGTCCGGCTGTGTCCCCCACTGTGTCCCGCTCTGTCCCCCTGTGTGTCCCGTTGTGTCCCCCGCTGTGTCCCACTGCGTCCCGCTGTGTCCCGCTGTGCCCCCACTGTGTCCCGTTGTGTCCACAGCTTTGTACCATGCTGTGTAACGCTGTGTCTCCGTTGTATCTACGCTGTGTCCCGCTGGGTGCCGCTGTGTCAACAGCTGTGTACCCCGCTGTGTCCCGCTGTGTACCCGCTGTATCGACGCTGTGTCCCGCTGGGTCCTGCTGTGTCTCTCTCTGTGTTCCCCACTGTGTCCCGCTGTGTCTCCCGCTGTGTCCCTTGCTGTGTCCCCCGCTGTGTCCCGCTGTGTCCCGCTGTGTCCCCCGCTGTGTCCTTGCTGTGTCCTCGCTGGGTCCCGCTGGGTCCCACCGTGTCCCCCGCTGAGTCCAGTTGTTTCACCGCTGTGCCCCGCTGTGTCCCCGCTCTATCGACGCTGTGTCCCGCTGGGTCCCGCTGTGTCCTCTCTTTGTTCCCCGCTGTGTCCCGCTGTGTCCCCCGCTGTGTCTCTCGCTGTGTCCCGCTGTGTCCCCGGCTGTGTCTGTCTGTGTCCCGCTGTGTCCCCCGCTGTGTCCTTGCTGTGTCCCCAATGTGTCCCACTGTGTCCCGCAGTGTCCCCAGCTGTGTCCCGCTGTGTCACCGCTGTGTCCCGCTGTGTCCTCGCTGTGTCCCCCGCTGTGTCCCGCTTTGTCCCTGCTGTGTAATCCGCTGTGTCCCTCTGTGTCCCCCGCTGTGTCCCGCTGTGTCCCCTGCTGTGTCCCCACTGTGTCACGCTGTGTTTCGCTGTGTCCGGCTGTGTCCTCGCTCTGTCTCATTCAGTGTCCAGCTCTGTCCTCCCTGTGTCCCCCGCTGTGTCCCGCTAAGTCCCCTGCTGTGTCCCGCTGAGTCCCACTATGTCACGCTCTGTCCCATCTGTGTCCAGCTCTGTCCCCGTTGTGTGTCCGCTGTGCCCCGCTGTGTACCCTTCTGTGACCAGCTGTGTCCCCTCTGTGTCCCGCTGTGTCCCTTCTCTGCCCCCGCTGTCCACCGCTGTGTCCCCAGGCTGTGACCCGCAGTGTCCCCGCTGTGTCTCGCTGTGTCCTACTGTGTCCCGTGGTGTCCCGCTTTTTCCCCTCTATGTCCCCTGCTGAGTCCCCTCTGTGTCCCCGCTGTGTCCAGCTGTGTCCTCGCTGTGTCCTCCGCTGTCTCCCGCTTTATCCCACACTGTGTCCTACTGTGTCCCTGCTGTGTCCGGCAGTGTCCCCCGCTGTGTCCCGCTGTGTCCCGCTGTGTCCCCCGCTGTGTCCTGCTGGGTCCCGCTGTGTCCCCGCTGTGTCCCTGCTGTGTCCGGCTGTGTCCCCTGCTGTGTCCCGCTGGGTCCCGCTGGGTCCTCGCTGTGTTCCCCACTGTGTCTCGCTATATACCCCTCTGTGTCCCTCGCTTTGACCCGCTGTGTCCAGCTGTGTACTGCTGTGTCCCCCGCTGAGTCCCGCTGTGTCCCCGCTGTGTCCCAATGTGTCCTCGCTGTGTCCCGCGCTGGGTCCTGCTGTGTCCTCCCTTTGTCCCCCGCTGTGTCCCGCTGTGTCCGGCTGTGTCCCCCGCTGTGTCCCCCGCTTTGTCCCCCGCAGTGTCAGCGCTGTGTCCTGCTGTGTCCTCGCTGTGTCCCCCGCTGTCTCCCGCTCTGTACCCCGCTGTGTCTCAAGCTTTGTCCCCGCTGTGTCCCAATGTGTCCCGCTATGTCCCGCTGTGCCCCCACTGTGTCCCGTTGTGTTCACAGCTGTGTACCACGCTGTGTAACGCTGTGTCCCCGCTGTATCGACGCTGTGTACCGCTGGGTCCCGCTGTGTCCTCGCTGTGTTCCCCGCTGTGTCCCGCTGTGTCCCCCACTGTGTCCCCCGCTCTGTCCCTATGTGTCCCACGCTTTGTCCCCCTGTGTCCCCGCAGTTTCCCCGCTGTGTCCCGCTGTTTCCCACTGTGTTCTGTGGTGTCCTGCTTTGTCCCCCGCTGTGTCCCCCGGTGAGTCGCCGCTGTGTCCCTGCTTTGTCCCGCTGAGTCCTCCATGTGTCCCCCGCTGTGTCCCGCTGTGTCCCCCGCTGTGTCCTGCTGTGTCCACTGCTGGGACCCGGCTGTGTCCCGCTGTGTCCCGCTGTGTCCCGCTGTGTCCTCACTGTGACCCACTCTGTGTTCCGCTGTGTCCTCGCTGTGTCCCCCGCTGTGTCCCGCTGTGTCCCCCGCTGTGCCCTGCAGTGTCCCGCTCTGTCCCGCTGTGCCCTCGCTGTGTCCCGCTGTGTCCCGCTGTGTCCCCCACTGTTTCCCCTGCTGTGTCCGGCTGTGTCCCCCACTGTGTCCCGCTCTGTCCCCCTCTGTGTCCCGCTGTGTCCCCCGCTGTGTCCCACTGTGTCCCCGCAGTGTCACTGCTGTTTCCTGCTGTGTCCCGCTGTATTCCGTGTTGTCCCTCTTTGTCTCCCGCTGTGTCCCCCGCTGTGTCCCCCGCTGTGTCCGACTGTGTCCCGCTCTGTCCCCGCTGTGTCCCGCTGTGTCCCACTGCGTCCCGCTGTGTCCCGCTGTGCCCCCACTGTGTGCCGTTGTGTCCACAGCTTTGTACCATGCTGTGTAACGCTGTGTCTCCGCTGTATCGACGCTGTGTCCCGCTGGGTCCCGATGTGTCCTCGCTGTGTTCCCCGCTGTGTCAAGCTGTTTCCCCCACTTTGTCCCCCACTGTGTCCTCGCTGTGTCCCCCGCTGTATCCCTCTGTGTCCCGCTGTGTCCTCGCTGTGTCCCCCTCTGTGTCCCGCTGTGTCCCCCGCCGTGTCCCGCTGTGTCCCGCTTTGGTCCCGCTGTGTCCCGCTTTGTCCCCCACTGT
>NW_012299832.1:0-3664 GCF_000151885.1 Dipodomys ordii | reverse complement strand
TGTGTCCCCCACTGTGTCCCCCGCTGTGTCCCTATGTGTCCCACGCTTTGTCTCCCTGTGTCCCCGCAGTTTCCCCGCTGTGTCCCGCTGTTTCCCACTGTGTTCTGTGGTGTCCCGCTTTGTCCCCCGCTGTGTCCCCCGGTGAGTCGCCGCTGTCTCCCCGCTTTGTCCCGCTGAGTCCTCCATGTGTCCCCCGCTGTGTCCCGCTGTGTCCCCCGCTGTGTCCCGCTGTGTCCCCCGCTGTGTCCCGCTGTGTCCACTGCTGGGACCCGGCTGTGTCCCGCTGTGTTCCGCTGTGTCCTCACTGTGTCCCACTCTGTGTTCCGTTGTGTCCTCGCTGTGTTCCCCGCTGTGTCCCGCTGTGTCCCCTGCTGTGCCCTGCAGTGTCCCGTTCTGTCCCGCAGTGACCTCGCTGTGTCCTGCTGTGTCCCGCTGTGTCCCCCACTGTTTCCCCTGCTGTGTCCAGCTGTGTCCCCCACTGTGTCCCCCTCTGTGTCCCGCTGTGTCCCCCGCTGTGTCCCACTGTGTCCCCGCAGTGTCACTGCTGTTTCTTGCTGTGTCCCGCTGTGTTTCTTGGTGTCCCTCTTTGTCTCCCGCTGTGTCTCCCGCTGTGTCCCGCTGTGTCCGACTGTGTCCCGCTCTGTCCCCACTGTGTCCCGCTGTGTCCCGCTGTGTCCCACTGCGTCCCGCTGTGTCCCGCTGTGCCCCCACTGTGTCCCGTTGTGTCCACAGCTTTGTACCATGCTGTGTAACACTGTGTCTCCGCTGTATCGACGCTGTGTCCCGCTGGGTCCTGATGTGTCCTCGCTGTGTTCCCCGCTGTGTCCAGCTGTTTCCCCCACATTGTCCCCCACTGTGTCCTCGCTGTGTCCCCCACTGTGTCCCTCTGTGTCCCGCTATGTCCTCGCTGTGTCCCCCTCTGTGTCCCGCTGTGTCCCCCGCCGTGTCCCCTGTGTCCCGCTGTGTCCTGCTTCGTCCCGCTGTGGTCCCGCTGTGTCACGCTGTGTCCCGCTGTGTCCCGCTTTGTTCCCCACTGTGTCCCGCAGTGACCCCGCTGTGTCCCGCTGTGTCCCACTGTGTCCCGTGGTGTCCCGCTTTGTCCCCCGCTGTGCCCCGGGCTGAGTCTCGCTGTGTCCCCACTGTGTCCTCTCTGTGTCCCCCGCTGTGTCCTGCTCTGTTCCCCACTGTGTCTCCCGTTTTGTCCCTGCTGTGCCCCGCTGTGTCCCGCTGTGTCCCCCACTGTGTCCCGTTGTGTCAACAGCTGTGTACCCCGCTGTGTCCGTGCTGTATCGACGCTGTGTCTCGCTGGGTCCTGCTGTGTCTCTCTCTGTATTCCCCATTGTGTCCCGCTGTGTCGCCCGCTGTGTCACTCTCTGTGTCCCCCGCTTTGTCCCGCTGTGTACCGCAGTGTCCCCCGCTGTGTCCTTGCTGTGTCCCTGCTGGGTCCCGCAGTGTCCCCCGCTGAGTCCCGTTGTGTCACCGCTGTGTCCCGCTTTGTCCCCGCTCTATCGATACTGTGTCCAGCTGGGTCCCGCTGTGTCCTCTCTTTGTTCCCCGCTGTGTCCCGCTGTGTCCCCCGCTGTGTCTCAACGCTGTGTCCCGCTGTGTCCCCGGCTGTGTCCGGCTGTGTCCCGCTGTGTCCTCCGCTGTGTCCTTGCTGTGTCCCCGCTGTGTCCCGCTGTGTCCCGCAGTGTCCCCAGCTGTGTCCCGCTGTTTCCCCGCTGTATCAACGCTGTGTCCCGCTGTGTCCTTGCTGTGTTCCCCGCTGTGTCCCGCTGTGTCCACCGCTGTGTCCCCAGCTGTGTCCTCGCTGTGTCCCTGCTGTGTCTGCTGTGTACTCACTGGGACCACCACTGTGTGTCGCTGTGTCCACCGCTGTGTCCCGCTGTGTCCCGCTTTGTCCCCGCTGTGTCCCGCTGTGTCCCGCTGTGTCCCCGCTGTGTGCCTGCTGTGTCCCGCTGTGTCTCCCGTTTTTCCCGCTGTGTCCCACTGTGTCCCCGCTGTGTCCCGCTGTGTCCCACTGTGTCCCCGCTGTGTGGCCGCTCTGTCCCGCTGTGTATCCCGCTGTGTCCAGTTGTGTCACCGCTGTGTCTCGCTGTGGCCACTCTCTGTCTCCGCTGTCCGCCGCTGGGTCCCCCGCTGTGTCCCGCTGTGTCCCGCTGTGTCCCCCGCTTTGTCCTGCTGTGTCCCGCAGTGTCCCCGCTGTGTCCCGCTGTGTAACACTGTGTCCCGTGGTGTCCCACTATGTCCCACGCTGTGTCCCCCGCTGAGTCCCCTCTGTGTCGCTGCTGTGTCCCCCTGTGTCCTCGCTGTGTCCCCCGCTGTCTCCCGCTTTGTCCCTCGCTGTGTTCCGCTGTGTCCCACTGTGTCCCCGCTGTGTCCCCAGCTGCATCCCGCTGTGTCCCGCTGTGTCCCGCGGTGTCCCTGCTGTATCGACGCTGTCTCCTTCTGGGTCCCGCTGTGTCCTCGATGTGTTCCCCGCTGTGTCCCGCTGTGTCCCCAGCTGTGTCTCCCGCTGTGTTCCGCTGTGTCCTCGCTGGGTCCCCTGCTGTGTCCCGCTGTGACACCCGCTGTGTTCCGCTTTGTCCCGCTATGTCCCGCTGTGTCCCCGCTGTGTGCCCGCTGTGTCCAGTTGTGTACTCTGTTGTGTCCAGCTGTGTCACCGTTGTGTCTCGCTTTGGCCCCTCTCTGTTTCCGCTGTCCCCCGCTGTGTCCCCCGCTGTGTCCCGCTGTGTCCCGCTGTGTCCCCCGCTTTGTCCCGCTGAGTCCCATCTGTGTCGCCATTGTGTCCCGCTGTGTCCTCGCTGTGTCCCCGGCTGTCTGCCGCTTTGTCCCCGCTGTGTACCTAGCTGTGTCCCGCTGTGTCCCGCTGTGTCCCCCGCTTTGTCCTGATGAGTCCCATCTGTGTCGCCACTGTGTCCCACTATGTTCCCGCAGTGTCCCCGCTGTGTCCCGCTGTGTCCCGCTGTGTCCTCGCTGTGTCCCCCGAGTGTCCCGTTGTGTCCCCAGCTGTGCACCCCGCTGTGTCCCGTTGTGTCCCCACTGTAACGGCGCTGGGTCCCGCTGGGTCCCGCTATGTCCTCCCTGTGTTCCCCGCTGTGTCCCGCTGTGTCCCGCTGTGTCACGCTCTGTCCCCTCTGTGTCCCTCTGTGTCCAGCTCTGTCCCTGTTGTGTGTCCGCTGTGCCCCGCTGTGTACCCTTCTGTGTCCAGCTGTGTCCCCTCTGTGTCCCGCTGTGTCCCTTCTCTTTCCCCCGCTGTCCACCGCTGTGTCCCCAGGCTGTGTCCCGCATTGTCCCCGCTGTGTCCCGCTGTGTCCTACTGTGTCCCGTGGTGTCCCGCTTTTTCCCCTCTATGTCCCCTGCTGAGTCCCCTCTGTGTCCCCGCTGTGTCCAGCTGTGTCCTCGCTGTGTCCTCTGCTGTCTCCCGCTTTGTCCCACGCTGTGTGCTACTGTGTCCCACTCTGTCCCTGCTGTGTCCCCCGCTGTGTCCCGCTGTGTCCCGCTGTGTCCCCCGCTGTGTCCCGCTGTGTCCCCGCAGGTTCACCGCTGTTTCACGCTGTGTCCTGCTGTGTTCCGTGGTGTCCCGCTTTGTCCCCCGCTGTGTCCCGCTGTGTCCACTGCATGGGTCCCCGCTGGGTCCCGCTGTGTCTCGCTGTTCACGCTG
>NW_012299831.1:0-2255 GCF_000151885.1 Dipodomys ordii | reverse complement strand
TCAAGCAGAAGGAGAAGCAAAAGCGGAATGAGAAGCAGAAAGAGAAGCATTGAGAAGCACAAGAAGCAGAAGCAGGAGAGGCCGAAAGAGAAGAAGCAGAATCAGAATCAGAAGTAGAAGCAGAAGCAGAAGAAGAAGCAGCAGAAGAAGTAGAATCAGAAATTCAGGCAAGAGAAACAGAAGAAGCAGAAGCAGAAGCAGAAGGCGAAGCAAAAAGAGAAGGAGAAGGAGAAGTAGAAGAAGCAGCAGAAGGAGAAGCAGCAGAAGAAACAGCAAAACAAGCAGGAGAAGCAGAAGCACAAAGAGAATAGAAGCAGAAGTAGCAGAAGCAGAAGAAGCAGTAGAAGCATAAGAAGCAGAAGCAGGAGAAGCAGAAGCAGAAGATAAAGAAGAAGCATAAGAAGCAGAAGCAGAGGGAGAAACAGAAGAAGGAGAAAGAGCAGCAGAAGGTGAAGCAGAAGGAGATGCAGAAGCAGAAAGAGAAGCAGAAACAGAAGGAGAAGAAGGAAAAGTTGGAGAATCAGAAGAAGCAGAAGCAGAAGCAGAAAGAGAAGGAGAAGAAGGAGAAGGAGAAGCAGAAGGAGAAGGACAAGCAGGAGAAGCAGAAGAAGCAGAAGCGGGAGAAGCAGAAGAAGAAGAAAGAGAAGGAGCAGAAGGAGAAGCAGAAGCAGAAGGAGAAGCAGAAAGAGAAGCAGAAGAAGCAGAAGAAGCAGTAGCAGGAGAAGCAGAAGCAGAAAGAGAAGCGGGAAAAGCAGAAGAAGCAGAAGCAGGAGAAGCAGAAGCAGAAGAAACAGGAGAAGGACAAGAAGCAGAAGCAGAAGGAGAAGCAGAAACAGAAGGAGAAGCAGAAAGAGGAGGGGAAGCAGAAGAAGCAGAAGCAGGAGAAGCAGAAGCATAAGAATCCGAAGAAGCAGAAGCAGAACCTGAAGCAAAAGCGGAAGCAGGAGAAGCAGAAGAAGCAGAATCTGGAGAAGCTGAATGAGAAGCTGAAGGAGAAGCAGAAGCTGAAAGAGAATCAAAACAGAAGGAGACGCAGAAGAAACAGAAGAAGCAGTAGCAGTTGCAGCAGAAGCAGAAGGAGAAGCAGAAAGAAAAGCAGAAGAACGAGAAGGAGAAGGAGAAACAGAAGGAGAAGCAGAAGAAGCAGAAGCAGAAGAAGCAGAAGGAGAAGCAGAAGGAGAAACAGAAGCAGAAGAAGCAGCAGAAGGAGAAGCAGAAGCAGAAGAAGATGCAGAAGGAGAAGCAGGAGAAGCAGAAGAAGCAGAAGCAGAAGGAGAAGTAGAAGTAGGAGAAGGAAGAGCCGCAGAAGAAGAAGAAGAAGAAGAATATGAGAAGAAGAAGAGAAGAAGAAGAAGAAGAAGAAGAAGAAGAAGAAGAAGAAGAAGAAGAAGAAGAAGAAGAAGAAGAAGAAGAAGAAGAAGGTGGAGGAGGAGGAGGAGGAGGATGAGGAGGAGGAGGAGGAGGAGGAGGAGGAGGAGGAGGAGGAGGTGGAGGAGGAGGAGAAGGAGAAGGAGAAGCAAATGGAGAAGCAGTAGAAGCAGAAGAAGCAGAAGCAGAGAAGCAGAAGCAGAAGAAAAAGAATAAGCAAAAGAAGCAGAATCAGAGGGAGAAGCAGAAGAAGGATAAGGAGCAGAAGGAGAAGGAGAAGCAGAAGGAGAATCAGAAGGAGAAGCAGAAGCAGAAGAAGCAGCAGAAGGAGAAGCAGAAGCAGAAGGAGAAGCAGAAGAAGCAGAAGCAGAAGGAGAAACAGAAGTAGGAGAAGGAGAAGGAGAAGAAAGGGCAGCAGAAGCAATAGGAGAAGCAGAAGGAGAAGCAGAAGCAGAATGAGAAGCAAAAAGAGAAGCAGTAGAAGCAGAAAAACCAGGAGAATCAGAAGAAAGAGAAGAAGAAGAAGAAGAAGAAGAAGAAGAAGAAGAAGAAGAAGAAGAAGAAGAAGAAGAAGAAGAAGAAGCATAAGGAGAAGCATAAGGAGAAGCATAAGGAGAAGCAGTAGATGCAGGAGAAGCAGAAGAAATAGAATAAGCAAAAGAAGCAGAAGCAGAAGCAGTGGGAGAAGCAGAAGAAGGAGAAGGAGAAGGAGCAGCAGAAGGAGAAGCAGAAGCAGAAAGAGAAGCAGAAACAGAAGGAGAACAAAAGGAGAAGCAGGAGAATCAGAAGAAGCAGAAGTAGAAACAGAAAGAGAAGTAGAAGAAGGAGAAGCAGAAGTAGAATCAGAAGAAACAGAAGAAGAAGAAGAAGAAGAAGAAGAAGAAGAA
>NW_012299830.1:0-3664 GCF_000151885.1 Dipodomys ordii | reverse complement strand
TCACAGGAGAAGCAGAAGCAGAAGAAGCCGAAGAAACAGAAGCAGAACCTGAAGCATAAGGAGATACAGGAGAAGCAGAAGAAGCAGAATCTGGAGAAGCAGAAGGAGAAGCAGAAGCAGAAAGAGAGGCAAAAGCAGAAGGAGAAGCATAAGGAGAAGCAGAAGAAACAGAAGAAGCAGAGGCAGTAGCAGAAGATGTAGAAGCAGAAGGAGAAGCAGAAGGAAAAGCAGAAGAACGAGAAGGAGAAGGAGAAGGAGAAACAGAAGGAGAAGCAGAAAGAGAAGCAGAAGAAGGAGCAGGAGAAGGAAAAGCAGCAGGAGAAGCAGAAAGAGAAGCAGAAAGAAAAGCAGAAGGAGAAGCAGGAGATGCAGAAACAGGAGAAGAACAAGCAGAAGAAACAGGAGAAGGACAAGAAGCAGAAGCAGAAGGAGAAGCAGAAAGAGAAGGAGGGGAAGCAGAATCAGCAGAAGCAGGAGAAGCAGAAGCATAAGAATCCGAAGAAGCAGAAGCAGAACCTGAAGCAGAAGGAGAAGCAGGAGAAGCAGAAGAATCAGAATCTGGAGAAGCAGAAGGAGAAGAAGAAGGAGAAGCAGAAGCAGAAAGAGAATCAAAAGCAGAAGGAGAAGCAGAAGAAACAGAAGAAATAGAAGCAGTAGCAGTTGTAGCAGAAACAGAAGGAAAAGCAGAAGGAAAAGCAGAAGAACAAGAAGGAGAAGGAGAAACAGAAGGAGAAGCAGAAGGAGAAGCAGAAAGAGAAGCAGGTAAAGCAGAAGAAGAAGAAGCAGAAGGAGAATCAGAAGGAGAAGCAGAAGAAGGAGAAGGAGAAGCAGAAGCAGAAGAAGATGCAGAAGGAGAAGCAGAAGAAGCAGAAGCAGAAGGAGAAGCAGGAAAAGCAGAAGAAGGAGAAGCAAAAGAAGGAGAAGGAGAAGCAGAGGCAGAAGAAGAAGCATAAGGACAAGCACAAGCAGAAGGAGATGCAGAAGGAGAAGCAGAAAAAGCAGAAGCTGAAGGAGAAACAGAAGTAGGAGAAGGAGAAGGAGGAGAAGCAGAAGCAGAAGGAGAAGCAGAAGCAGAATGAGAATCAGAAAGAGAAGCAGGAGGAGGACAAGAAGCTGAAGCAGGAGAAGCCGAAAGAGAAGAAGCAGAAACAGAAGCAGAAGGAGAAGCAGAAGCAGAAGGAGAAGCAGCAGAAGAAGTAGAACCAGAAATTCAGGCAGCAGAAACAGAAGAAGCAGAAGCAGAAGGAGAAGCCAAAAGAGAAGCCGAAGGGGAAGTAGAAAAAACAGCAGAAGAAGCAGAAAAACAAGCAGGAGAAGCAGAAGCAGGAAGAGAAGTAGAAGCAGAAGAAGCAGAAGAAGAAGAAGAAGCAGTAGAAGCATAAGAAGCAGAAGCAGGAGAAGCAGAACCAGAAGAAAAAGAAGAAGCATAAGAAGCAGAAGCAGAGGGAGAAACAGAAGAAGGAGAAGGAGCAGCCGAAGGTGAAGCAGAAGGAGATGCAGAAGGAGAAAGAGAAGCAGAAACAGAAGGAGAAGAAGAAGGAGAAGTTGGAGAATCAGAATAAGCAGAAGCAGAAAGAGAAGCAGAAGAAGGAGAAGCAGAAGGAGAAGGACAAGCAGGAGAAGCAGAAGAAGCAGAAGCGGGAGAAGCAGCAGAAGAAGAAGAAAGAGAAGAAGGAGAAGGAGCAGAAGGAGAAGCAGAAGCAGAAGGAGAAGCAGAAAGAGAAGCAGAAGAAGCAGAAGAAGCAGTAGCTTTAGAAGCAGAAGCAGAAGAAACAGAAGAAGCCGAAGAATCAGAAGGAGAACCTGAAGCAGAAGGAGAAGCAGAAGCAGCAGAAGCTGGAAAAGCAGAAGCAGAAGAAACCGAACAAGCAGAAGAAGCAGAAGCAGAACGAGAAGCAGAAGAAGAAGAAGGAGAAAGAGAAGGATTAGGAGTAGGAGGAGCAGAATCAGATTAAGAAGCAGAAAGAGAAGCAGAAGAAGAAGCAGAAGGAGAAACAGAAGAAGCAGAAGCAGGAGAAGCAGAAGCAGAAGCAGAATGAGAAGCACAAGAAGGAGAAATTGAAGGAGAAGGAGAAGGAGACGGAGAAGCAGAAGGAGGAGTAGGAGAAGCAGAAGAAGAAGAAGCAGGAGAAGCAGAAACAGAAGAAACAGAAGGAGAAGAGCAGAAGCAGAAGGAGAAGCAGAAGAAGAAGAAGCTGAAGCAGAAGAAGAAGAAACAGAAAAAGCAGAAGAATCAGAAGAAGAAGCAGCAGGAGAAGCAGAAGAAGAAGAAGGAGAAGGAGAAAGAGAAGGATTAGGAGTAGGAGAAACAGAAGGATAAGCAGAAGCAGAAAGAGAAAGAGAATGAGAAGGAGAAGCAGGAGAAGCAGAAGAAGCAGAAGCAGGAGAAGCAGAAGCAGAAGAAACATAGGAAGGAGAAGAAGCAGAAGGAGAAGCAGAAACAGAAGGAAAAGCAGAAAGAGAAGCAGGAGCACAGAAGGAGCAGCAGCAGGAGAAGCAGAAGCAGAAGAAGCCGAAGAAGCAGAAGCAGAACCTGAAGCAGAAGGAGAAGCAGGAGAAGCAGAAGAAGCAGAATCTGGAGAAGCAGAAGGAGAAGCAGAAGCAGAAAGAGAAGCAAAAGCAGAAGGAGAAGCAGAAGGGGAAGCAGAAGAAACAGAAGAAGCAGAGGCAGTAGCAGAAGAAGCAGAAGATACAGAAGTAGAAGGAGAAGCAGAAGGAAAAGCAGAAGAACGAGAAGGAGAAGGAGTAGGAGAAACAGAAGGAGAAGCAGAAAGAGAAGCAGAAGAAGGAGCAGGAGAAGGAAAAGCAGCAGGAGAAGCAGAAAGAGCAGCAGAAGGAGAAGCAGAAGCAGAAGCAGAAGCAGAAGTAGAAGCAGAAGAAGGAGAAGCAGAAGGAGAAGCATAAAGAGAAACAGAAGGAGAAGCAGGAGAAGCAGAAGCAGGAGAAGCAGAATCAAAAGAAATAGAAGAAGGATAAGAAGGATATCAAGCAGAAGCAGAAAGAGAAGCTGAAACAGAAGGAGATAGAAGCAGAAGAAGCTGAAGAATCAGAAGCAGAACCTGAAGCTGAAGGAGAAGCAGGAGAAGCAGAAGAAGCAGAATCTGGAGAAGAAGAAGGAGAACCAGAAGGAGAAGCAGAAGCAGAAAGTGAAGCAAAAGCAGAAGGAGAAGCAGAAAGAGAAGCAGAAGACACAGAAGAAGCAGAAGCAGTAGCAGAAGAAGCTGAAGATGCAGAAGCAGATAGAGAAGCAGAAGGAATAGCAGAATAACGACAAGGAGAAACAGAAGGAGAAGAAGAATGAGAAGCAGTAGGAGAAGCAGGAAAAACAGATGAAGCAGAAACAGACGGAGAAGCAGAAGAAGGAGAAGCAGAAGCAGAAGAAGAAGCAGAAGGAAAAGCACAAACAGAAGGAGATGCAGAAAAGTAGCAGGAGAAGCAGAAGCAGAAGGAGAAGAAGAAGGAGAAGAAGAAGGAGAAGAAGCAGAATCAGAAGAAGCAGAAGGTGAAGTAGAAAGAGAAGCCGACGAAGAGAAGCAGAACGAGAAGCAGGAGAAGCAGAAGAAGCAGGGCGGGAGAAGCAGAAGAAGAAGAAACAGAAGAAATAGAAGGAGCAGAAGCAGAAGTAGGAGCAGAAGCAGGAGAAGCAGAAAGAGAAGCAGGAATG
>NW_012299829.1:0-3664 GCF_000151885.1 Dipodomys ordii | reverse complement strand
AAGGAGAAAGAGCATCTTTAGGTGAAGCAGAAGGAGATGCAGAAGCATAAAGCGAAGCTGAAACAGAACGAGAAGAAAAAGGAGAAGTTGGAGAATCAGAAGAAGCTGAAGATGAAGTAGATTGAGAAGGAGAAGAAGGAGTAGGAGAAGCAGATGGTGAAGGACAAGCAGGAGAAGCAGAAGAAGCAGGAGCGGGAGAAGCAGAAGAAGAAGAAACAGAAGAAAGAGAAGGAGCTGAAGGAGAAGCAGAATCTTAAGGAGAAGCAGAAAGAGAAGCTGATCATGCAGTAGCAGGAGAAGCTGAATCATAATAAACAGAAGAAGCCCAAGAAGCAGAAGGAGAACCTGAAGCAGAAGGAGATGCAGAAGCAGCAGAAGCTGGAAAAGCAGAAGCATGTGAAACCGAACAAGCAGAAGATTCGGAAGCTTTTCGATATGCTGAAGAAGAAGGAGAAAGAGAATGATTAGGAGTAGGAGGAGCTTAAGCAGAATAAGAAGCAGAAAGAGAAGCAGATGGAGAAGTTTAAGGATTGTTGAAGCAGAAGCAGGAGAAGTAGAAGCAGAAGCAGAAAGAGAAGCACAAGAAGGAGGAATTGAAGGAGAAGGAGAATGAGACGGAGAATCAGAAGGAGAAGTAGGAGAAGCAGAAGAAGAATAAGCAGGAGAAGCAGAAACAGAAGAAACAGAAAAAGCAGAAGAAGCAGAAGAAGAAGCAGCAGGAGAAGCAGAAGAAGAAGAAGAAGGAGAAGGAGAAAGAGAAGGATTAGGAGAAGGAGAAACAGAAGGATAAGCAGAAGCAGAAAGAGAAGGAGAAGGAGAAGCAGGAGAAGCAGAAGAAGCAGAAGCAGGAGAATCAGAAGCAGAATGAAAAGCAGAAGAAGGAGAAATTGAAACAGAAGAAGATGCAGAAGGAGAAGCAGAAGCAGAAGTAGAAGTAGAAGAAGGAGAAGCAGAAGGAGAAGCAGAATGAGAAACAGAAGGAGAAGCAGGAGAAGCAGAAGCAGGAGAAGCAGAATCAAAAAAATAGAAGAAGGTTAAGAAGCAGAAGCAGAAAGAGAAGCAGAAACAGAAGGAGAAGCAGAAATAGAAGCAGAAGAAGCAGAAGCAGAACCTGAAGCAGAAGGAGAAGCAGGAGAAGCAGAAGAGCAGCTGAAGCGGAAGGAGAAACAGAAGAAGCAGAATCTGGAGAAGAAGAAGGAGAACCAGAAGGAGAAGCAGAAGCAGAAAGAGAAGCATAAGCAGAAGGAGAAGCAGAAGGAGAAGCAGAAGAAACAGAAGAAGCAGAAGCAGTAGCAGAAGAAGCTGAAGATGCAGAAGCAGAAAGAGAAGCAGAAGGAATAGCAGAAGAACGAGAAGGAGAAGGAGAAACAGAAGGAGAAGAAGAAGGAGAAGCAGAAGGAGAATCAGGAAAGGCAGAATAAGCAGAATCAGACGGAGAAGCAGAAGAAGGAGAAGGAGAAGCAGAAGCAGAAGAAGAAGCAGACGGAAAAGCACAAGCAGAAGGAGAATCAGAAGGAGAAGCAGGAGAAGCAGAAGAAGCAGAAGCAGAAGGAGAGAAGAAGTAGAAGAAGCAGAATCCGAAGAAGCAGAAGCAGAAGTAGAAAGAGAAGCTGACAAAGAGAAGCAGAACGAGAAGCAGGAGAAGCAGAAGAAGCAGAAGCGGGAGAAGCAGAAGAAGAAGAAACAGAAGAAGGAGAAGGAGCAGAAGCAGAAGGAGAAGGAAAAGCAGAAGGAGAAGCAGAAAGAGAAGCAGGAAAAGCAGAAGAAGCAGAAGCAGGAGAAGCAGAAACAGAAGGAGAAGCAGAAAGAGGAGGGGAAGCAGAAGAAGCAGAAGCAGGAGAAGCAGAAGCATAAGAATCCGAAGAAGCAGAAGCAGAACCTGAAGCAAAAGCGGAAGCAGGAGAAGCAGAAGAAGCAGAATCTGGAGAAGCTGAATGAGAAGCTGAAGGAGAAGCAGAAGCTGAAAGAGAATCAAAAGCAGAAGGAGACGCAGAAGAAACAGAAGAAGCAGTAGCAGTTGCAGCAGAAGCAGAAGGAGAAGCAGAAAGAAAAGCAGAAGAACGAGAAGGAGAAGGAGAAACAGAAGGAGAAGCAGAAGGAGAATCAGAAGGAGAAGCAGAAGAAGCAGAAAGAGAAGCAGAAGCAGAAGAAGCAGAAGGAGAAGCAGAAGGAGAAACAGAAGCAGAAGAAGCAGCAGAAGGAGAAGCAGAAGCAGAAGAAGATGCATAAGGAGAAGCAGGAGAAGCAGAAGAAGCAGAAGCAGAAGGAGAAGTAGAAGTAGGAGAAGGAAGAGCCGCAGAAGAAATAGGAGAAGCAGAAGCAGAATGAGAAGCAGAAAGAGAAGCAGTAGAAGCAGAAAGAATCAGGAAAAAAAGAAGCAGATGAAAGAGAAGAAGAAGAAGAAGAAGAAGAAGAAGAAGAAGAAGAAGAAGAGAAGAAGAAGAAGAAGAAGAAGAAGAAGTTAGAAGAAGAAGAAGAAGAAGAAGAAGAAGAAGAAAAAGGAGGAGGAGGAGGAGGAGGAGAAGGAGAAGCATAAGGAGAAGCAGTAGAAGCAGAAGAAGCAGAAGCAGGAGAAGCAGAAGCAGAAGAAAAAGAATAAGCAAAAGAAGCAGAATCAGAGGGAGAAGCAGAAGAAGGAGAAGGAGCAGAAGGAGAAGGAGAAGCAGAAGGAGAATCAGAAGGAGAAGCAGAAGAAGGAGAAGCAGAAGCAGAAGAAGCAGCAGAAGGAGAAACAGAAGCAGAAGAATATGCAGAAGGAGAAGCAGGAGAAGCAGAAGAAGCAGAAGCAGAAGGAGAAACAGAAGTAGGAGAAGGAGAAGGAGAAGGAAGGGCAGCAGAAGCAATAGGAGAAGCAGAAGGAGAAGCAGAAGCAGAATGAGAAGCAAAAAGAGAAGCAGTAGAAGCAGAAAAACCAGGAGAAGCAGAAGAAAGAGAAGAAGAAGAAGAAGAAGAAGAAGAAGAAGAAGAAGAAGAAGAAGAAGAAGAAGAAGAAGAAGAAGAAGAAGAAGAAGAAGAAGAAGAAGAAGAAGAAGAAGAAGAAGAAGGAGAAGGAGAAGCATAAGGAGAAGCATAAGGAGAAGCATAAGGAGAAGCATAAGGAGAAGCATAAGGAGAAGCATAAGGAGAAGCAGTAGAAGCATAAGCAGGAGAAGCAGAAGCAGAGGAAAAAGAATAAGCAAAAGAAGCAGAAGCAGAAGCAGTGGGAGAAGCAGAAGAAGGAGAAGGAGAAGGGCCAGCAGAAGGAGAAGCAGAAGCAGAAAGAGAAGCAGACACAGAAGGAGAACAAGAAGGAGAACCAGGAGAATCAGAAGACCAGAAGTAGAAGCAGAAAGAGGAGAAGAAGGAGAAGCAGAAGTAGAATCCGAAGAAACAGAAGAAGAAGAAGCAGAAGAAACAGAAGCAAAAGAATCAGAAGAAGGAGAAGAGCAGAAGCAGAAGCAGAAGGAGAAGCAGAAGCAGAAGGAGAAGCAGAAGAAGCAGGAGAAGCAGAAGCAGAAGAAACAGGAGAAGCCGAAGAAGCAGAAGCAGAATCTGAAGCAGAAGGAGAAACAGAAGAAGCACAATCTGAAGCAGAAGCAGAAGAAACAGAAATAGTAGAATAAGCAGAAGCAGAAGCACCAGGAGAAGCAGAAGAAGAAGAAGAAGGAGAAGGCGAAAGAGAAGT
>NW_012299828.1:0-3664 GCF_000151885.1 Dipodomys ordii | reverse complement strand
GAGAAGCAGAAGAAAAGAAGAAGTAGAAGCAGTAGCAGTTGTAGCAGAAGCAGTAGGAAAAGCAGAAGGAAAAGCAGAAGAACAAGAAGGAGAAGGAGAAACAGAAGGAGAAGCAGAAGGAGAAGCAGAAAGAGAAGCAGGTAAAGCAGAAGAAGAAGAAGCAGAAGGAGAATAAGAAGGAGAAGCAGAAGAAGGAGAAGGAGAAGCAGAAGCAGAAGAAGATGCAGAAGGAGAAGCAGAAGAAGCAGAAGCAGAAGGAGAAGCAGGAAAAGCAGAAGAAGCAGAAGCAAAAGGAGAAGCAAAAGAAGGAGAAGGAGAAGCAGAGGCAGAAGAAGAAGCATAAGGACAAGCACAAGCAGAAGGAGATGCAGAAGGAGAAGCAGAAGAAGCAGAAGCTGAAGGAGAAGCAGAAGTAGGAGAAGGAGAAGGAGGAGAAGCAGAAGCAGAAGGAGAAGCAGAAGCGGAATGAGAAGCAGAAAGAGAAGCAGGAGAAGCACAAGAAGCAGAAGCAGGAGAAGCCGAAAGAGAAGAAGCAGAATCAGAATCAGAAGTAGAAGCAGAAGCAGAAGGAGAAGCAGCAGAAGAAGTAGAATCAGAAATTCAGGCAGGAGAAACAGAAGAAGCAGAAGCAGAAGCAGAAGGCGAAGCAAAAAGAGAATGAGACGGAGAAGTAGAAGAAGCAGCACAAGGAGAAGAAGCAGAAGAAGCAGAAAAACAAGCAGGAGAAGCAGAAGCAGAAAGAGAAGTAGAAGCAGAAGAAGCAGAAGAAGCAGAAGCAGAAGAAGAAGCAGTAGAAGCATAAGAAGCAGAAGCAGGAGAAGCAGAAACAGAAGAAATAAAGAAGCATAAGATGCAGAAGCAGATGGAGAAACAGAAGAAGGAGAAAGAGCAGCAGAAGGTGAAGCAGAAGGAGATGCAGATGCAGAAAGCGAAGCAGAAACAGAAGGAGAAGAAGAAGGAGAAGTTGGAGAATCAGAAGAAGCAGAAGCAGAAGCAGAAAGAGAAGGAGAAGAAGGAGAAGGAGAAGCAGAAGGAGAAGGACAAGCAGGAGAAGCAGAAGAAGCAGAAGCGGGAGAAGCAGCAGAAGAAGAAGAAACAGAAGAAGGAGAAGGAGCAGAAGGAGAAGCAGAAGCAGAAGGAGAAGAAGAAAGAGAAGCAGAAGAAGCAGTAGCAGGAGAAGCAGAAGCAGAAGAAACAGAAGAAGCCCAAGAAGCAGAAGGAGAACCTGAAGCAGAAGGACAAGCAGAAGCAGCAGAAGCTGGAAAAGCAGAAGCAGAAGAAACAGAACAAGGAGAAGAAGCAGAAGCAGAACGAGAAGCAGAAGAAGAAGAAGGAGAAAGAGAAGGATTAGGAGTAGGAGGAGCAGAAGGAGAATCAGAAGCAGAAAGAGAAGAGGAAGGAGAAGCAGAAGGAGAAACAGAAGAAGCAGAAGTAGGAGAAGAAGAGGCAGAAGCAGAATGAGAAGCACAAGAAGGAGAAATTGAAGGAGAAGGAGAATGAGAAGGAGAAGCAGAAGGAGAAGTAGGAGAAGCAGAAGAAGAAGCAGGAGAAGCAGAATCAGAAGAAATAGAAGAAGGAGAAGAAGCAGAAGCAGAAAGAGAAGCAGAAACAGAATTAGAAACAGAAATAGAAGCAGAAGGAGCCGAAGAAGCAAAAGCAGAACCTAAATCAGAAGGAGAAGCAGGAGAAGCAGAAGAAGCAAAATCTGGAGAAGAAGAAGGAGCAGCAGAAGGAGAAGCAGAAGCAGAAAGAGAAGCAAAAGCAGAAGGAGAAGCAGAAGGAGAAGCAGAAGAAACAGAAGAAGCAGAATCAGTAGCAGAAGAAGCTGAAGATGCAGAACCAGAAAGAGAAGCAGAAGGAATAGCAGAAGAACGAGTAGGAGAAATAGAAGGAAAAGCAGAAGGAGAAGCAGGAAAAGCAGAAGAAACAGAAGCAGACGGAGAAGCAGAAGAAGGAGAAGGAGAAGCCGGAGCAGAAGAAGAAGCAGAAGGAAAAGCACAAGCAGAAGGAGATGCAGAAGGAGAAGCAGGAAATGCAGAAGACGCAGAAGCAGAAGGAGAAAAAGAAGGAGAAGAATCAGAATCAGAAGAAGCAGAAGCAGAAATAGAAAGAGAAGCCGACGAAGAGAAGCAGAACGATAAGCAGGAGAAGCAGAAGAAGTACAAGCGGGAGAAGCAGAAGAAGAAGAAACAGAAGAAGAAGGAGCAGAAGCAGAAGGAGAAGCAGAAGGATAAGCAGAAATAGAAGCAGGAAAAGCAGAAGAAGCAGAAGCAGGAGAAGCAGAAGGAGAAGAAACAGGAGAAGGACAAGAAGCAGAAAGAGAAGCAGTAGAAGCAGAAGAAGCAGGAAAAGCAGAAGCAGAAGAAAGAGAAGAAGAAGAAGACAAAGAAGAAGAAGAAGAAGCATAAGGAGAAGCATAAGGAGAAGCATAAGGAGAAGCATAAGGAGAAGTATAAGGAGAAGCAGTGGAAGCAGAAGAAGCAGAAGCAGGAGAAGCTGAAGCAGAAGAAAAAGAATAAGCAAAAGAAGCAGAAGCAGAAGCAGTGAGAGAAGCAGAAGAAGGAGAAGGAGCAGCAGAAGGAGAAGCAGAAGCAGAAAGAGAAGCAGAAACAGAAGGAGAACAAGAAGGAGAAGCAGGAAAATCAGAAAAAGCAGAAAGAGAAGGAGAAGAAGGAGAAGCAGAAGTAGAATCAGAAGAAACAGAAGAAGAAGAAGAAGAAGAAGAAGAAGAAGAAGAAGAAGAAGAAGAAGAAGAAGAAGAAGAAGAAGAAGAGAAGAAACAGAAGCAAAAGAAACAGAAGAAGGAGAAGAGCAGAAGCAGAAGGAGAAGCAGAAGCAGAAGGAGAAGCAGAAAGAGAAGCAGGAGAACCAGAAGAAGCAGGAGAAGCAGAAGCAGAAGAAACAGGAGAAGCCGAAGAAGCAGAAGCATAATCTGAAGCAGAAGGAGAAACAGAAGAAGCACAATCTGAAGCAGAAGCAGAAGAAACAGAAATAGTAGAATAAGCAGAACAGAAGCACCAGGACAAGCAGAGGAACAAGAAGGAGAAGGCGAAAGAGAAGGATTAGGAGTAGGAGAAGCAAAAGGATAAGCAGAAGCAGAAAGAGACGCAGAAGGAGAAGCAGCACGAGAAGTAGGAGAAGCAGGAGAAGCAGAAGCAAGAGAAGCAGTAGAAACAGAAGACGCAGAAGCAGAATGAGAAGCAGAAGGAGAAATTGAAGCAGAAGGAGAAGCAGAAGCAGAAGGAGAAGCAGAAGAAAGAGAAGGAGAAGCAGAAAGAGAAGCAGAAAGAGAAGCAGAAAGAGAAGCACAACGAGAAGCAGGAGAAGCAGAAGCAGGAGAAGCAGAAGCAAAAGAAACATAAGAAGGAGAAGAAGCAGAAGCAGAAGGAGAAGCAGAAAGAGAAGGAAAAGCAGAAGTAGAAGCAGGAGCAGCAGAAGAAGCAGCAGCAGGAGAGGCAGAAGCAGAAGAAGCCGAAGAAGCAGAAGCAGAACCTGAAGCAGAAGGAGAAGCAGGAGAAGCAGAAGAAGCAGAATCTGGAGAAGCAGAAGGAGAAGCAGAAGCAGAAAGAGAAGCAAAAGCAGAAGGAGAAGCAGAAAGAGAAGCAGAAGAAACAGAAGAAGCAGAGGCAGTAGCAGAAGAAGCAGAAGATGCAGAAGCAGAAGG
>NW_012299827.1:0-3664 GCF_000151885.1 Dipodomys ordii | reverse complement strand
AGAGAAGCAGAAGAGAAGAAGAAGAAGGACCATAAGGACAAGCACAAACAGAAGGAGATGCAGAAGGAGAAGCAGGAGAAACAGAAGAAGCAGAAGCTGAAGGAGAAGCAGAAGTAGGAGAAGGAGGAGAAGCAGAAGCAGAAAAAGAAGCAGAAGCGGAATGAGAAGCAGAAAGAAAAGCAGGAGATGCACAAGAAGCAGAAGCAGGAGAAGCCGAAAGAGAAGAAGCAGAAGAAGCAGAAACAGAAGCAGAAGAAGAAGCAGTAGCAGAAGTAGAAGCAGCAGAACAAGTAGAACCAGAAATTCAGGCAGGAGAAACAGAAGAAGCAGAAGCAGAAAGAGAAGCAAAAAGAGAAGCAGAAGGAGAAGTAGAAGAAGCAGCAGAAGGAGAAGCAGCAGAAGAAGCAGAAAAACAAGCAGGAGAAGCAGAAGCAGAAAGAGAAGTAGAAGCAGAAGAAGCAGAAGCAGAAGAAGAAGCAGTAGAAGCATAAGAAGCAGAAGCAGGAGAAGCAGAAGCAGAAGAAAAAGAAGAATAAGAAGCAGAAGCAGAGGGAGAAACAGAAGAAGGAGAAGGAGCAGCAGAAGGTGAAGCAGAAGGAGATGGAGAAGCAGAAAGAGAAGTAGAAACAGAAGGAGAAGAAGAAGGATTAGTTGGAGAAGCAGAAGAAGCAGAAGCAGAAAGAGAAGCAGAAGAAGGAGAAGGAGAAGCAGAAGCAGAAGAAGGAGAAGGAGAAGCAGAAGCAGAGGAAAGGAAGGAGAAGCAGAAGAAGCAGAAGCGGGCGAAGCAGAAGAAGAAGAAGAAGAAGAAGAAGAAGAAGAAGAAGAAGAAGAAGAAGAAGAAGAAGAAGAAGAAGAAGAAGAAGAAGAAGAAGAAGAAGAAGAAGAAGAAGAAGAAGGAGAAGAAGAAGAAGGAGAAGAAGAAGAAATAGAAGAAGAAGAAGAAGAAGAAGAAGAAGAAGAAGAAGAAAGAGAAGGAGAAGGAGAAGGAGCAGAAGGAGAAGCAGAAGCAGAAGGAGAAGCAGAAAGACAAGGAGAAGAAGCAGTAGCAGGAGAAGCAGAAGCACAAGAAACAGAAGAAGCTGAAGAAGCAGAAGTAGGATCTGAAGTAGAAGAAACAGAACAAGTAGAAGAAGCAGTAGCAGAAGCAGAACGAGAAGCAGAAGAAGAAGAAGGAAAAGGAGAAAGAGTAGGATTAGGAGTAGGAAGAGCAGAAGGAGAATCAGAAGCAGAAGGAGCAGTAGGAAGAGCAGATGGAGAATCAGAAGCAGAAGGAGCAGCAGAAGGAGAAGCAGAAGGAGAAGCAGAAGGAGAAGCAGAAGAAGGAGAAGCAGAAGCAGAAGAAGCAGCAGAAGGAGAAGCAGAAGCACAAGAAGATGCAGAAGGAGAAGCAGAAGAAGCAAAAGCAGAAGGAGAAGCAGAAGTAGGAGAAGGAGAAGGAGAAGGAAGGGCAGCAGAAGCAATAGGAGAAGCAGAAGGAGAAGCAGAAGCAGAATGACAAGCAGAAAGAGAAGCAGTAGAAGCAGAAGAAGCAGGAAAGGCAGAAGCAGACGAAAGAGAAGAAGAAGAAGAAGAAGAAGAAGAAGAAGAAGAAGAAGAAGAAGAAGAAGAAGAAGAAGAAGAAGAAGAAGAAGAAGAAGAAGAAGCATAATCATAAAGAGAAGCATAAGGAGAAGCATAAGGAGATGCAGTAGAAGCAGAAGAAGCAGAAGCAGGACAAGCAGAAGCAAAAGAAAAAGAATAAGCAAAAGAAGCATAAGCGGAAGCACTGGAAGAAGCAGAAGCAGAAGGAGAAGGAGCAGCAGAAGGAGAAGCAGAAGCAGAAAGAGAAGCAGAAACAGAAGGACAACAAATGGAGAAGCAGGAGAAGCAGAAGAAGCAGAAGTAGAATCAGAAGAAACAGAAAAAGAAGAAGCAGAAGAAACACAAGCAAAAGAAACAGAAGAAGGAGAAGAGCAGAAGCAGAAGCAGAAGGAGATGCATAAGGAGAAGCAGAAAGAGAAGCAGGAGAAGTAGAGGAAGCAGAAGCAGAAGAAACAGGAGAAGCCGAAGAAGCAGAAGCAGAATCTGAAGCAGGAGAAACAGAAGAAGCACAATGTGAAGAAGAAGCAGAAGAAACAGAAATAGTACAATAAGCAGAAGCAGAAGCAGCAGGAAAAGCAGAAGAAGTAGAAGGAGAAGGCGAAAGAGAAAGATTAGGAGTAGGAGAAGCAGAAGGATAAGCAGAAGCAGAAAGACACGCAGAAGGAGAAGCAGCACGAGAAGTAGGAGTAGCAGGAGAAGCAGAAAAAGCAGAAGCAGGAGAAGAAGAAGGAGAACCAGAAGGAGAAGCAGAAGCAGTAAGAGAAGCAAAAGCAGAAGGAGAAGCATAAAGAGAAGCAGAAGAAGCAGAGGCAGTAGCAGAAGAAGCAGAAGATGCAGAAGCAGAAGGAGAAGCACAAGGAAAAGCAGAAGAACGGGAAGGAGAAGGAGAAACAGAAGGAGAAGCAGAAAGAGCAGCAGAAGGAAAAGCAGGAGATACAGAAACAGGAGAAGCAGAAGTAGAAGAATCAGGAGAAGGACAAGAAGCAGAAGCAGAAGGAGAAGCAGAAAAAGAAGGAGAAGTAGAAAGAGAAGGAGGGGAAGCAGAAGAAGCAGCAGCAGGAGAAGCAGAAGCATAAGAATCCGAAGAAGTAGAAGCAGAACCTGAAGCAGAAGGAGAAGCAGGAGAAGCAGAAGAAGCAGAATCTGGAGAAGCAGAATGACAAGCTGAAGGAGAAGCAGAAAGAGAATCAAAAGCAGAAGGAGAAGCAGAAGAAACAGAAGAAGTAGAAGCAGTAGCAGTTGTAGATGAAGCAGAAGGAGAAGCCGAAGGAAAAGCAGAAGAACAAGAAGGAGAAGGAGAAACAGAAGAAGTAGAAGGAGAAGCAGAAGAAGATGCAGAAGGAGAAGCAGGAGAAGAAGAAGAAGCAGAAGCAGAAGGAGAAGCAGGAAAAGCAGAAGAAGCAGAATAAAAAGAAGGAGAAGGAGAAGCAGAAGAAGAAGAAGGAGCATAAGGACAAGCACAAGCAGAAGGAGATGCAGAAGGAGAAGCAGGAGAAACAGAAGAAGCAGAAGCTGAAGGAGAAGCTGAAGTAGGAGAAGGAGGAGTAGGAGAAGCAGAAGGAGAAGGAGAAGCGGAATGAGAAGCAGAAAGAAAAGCAGGAGATGCACAAGAAGCAGAAGCAGGAGAAGCCGAAAGAGAAGAAGCAGAAGAAGCAGAAACAGAAGCAGAAGTAGAAGCAGAATCAGAAGGAGAAGCAGCAGAACAAGTAGAACCAGAAATTCAGGCAGGAGAAACAGAAGAAGCAGAAGCAGAAAGAGAAGCAAAAAGAGAAGCAGAAGGAGAAGTAGAAGAAGCAGCAGAAGGAGAAGCAGCAGAAGAAGCAGAAAAACAAGCAGGAGAAGCAGAAGCAGAAAGAGAAGTAGAAGCAGAAGAAGCAGAAGCAGAAGAAGAAGCAGTAGAAGCATAAGAAGCAGAAGCAGGAGAAGCAGAAGCAGAAGAAGAAGAAGAAGCATAAGAAGCAGAGCAGAAGCAGAGGGAGAAACAGAAGAAGGAGAAGAGCAGCAGAAGTGAAGCAGAGGAGATGGAGAAGCAGAAGAGAAGCAGAAACAGAAGGAAAAGGAGAAGGATTAGTTGGAGATCAGA
>NW_012299826.1:0-3665 GCF_000151885.1 Dipodomys ordii | reverse complement strand
AGGAAGAAGGAGACCCAGAAGGAGAAGCAGAAGCAGAAAGAGAAGCAAAAGCAGAAGGAGAAGCAGAAGAAACAGAAGAAGCAGAAGCAGTAGCAGAAGAAACTGAAGATGCAGAAGCAGAAAGAGAAGCAGAAGGAATAGCAGAAGAACAAGAAGGAGAAACAGAAGGAGAAGCAGAAGGAGAAGCAGGAAAAGAAGAAGAAGCAGAAGCAGACGGAGAAGCAGAAGAAGGAGAAGGAGAAGCAGAAGCAGAAGAAGAAGCAGAAGGAAAAGCACAAGCAGAAGGAGATGCAGAAGGAGAAGCAGCAGAAGCAGAAGAAACAGAAGCAGAAGGAGAAGAAGAAGGAGAAGAAGCAGAATCAGAAGAAGCAGAAGCAGAAATAGAAAGAGAAGCCGACGAAGAGAAGCAGAACGAGAAGCAGGAGAAGCAGAAGAAGCAGAAGCGGGAGAAGCAGAAGAAGAAGAAACAGAAGAAGGAGAAGGATCAGAAGGAGAAGCAGAAAGAGAAGCAGGAAAAGCAGAAGAAGCAGAAGCAGGAGAAGCAGAAGCAGAAAACAGGAGAAGGACAAGAAGCAGAAGCAGAAGGAGAAGCAAAAACAGAAGGAGAAGCAGAAAGAGAAAGAGGGGAAGCAGAAGAAGCAGAAGCAGGAGAAGCAGAAGCATAAGAATCCGAAGAAGCAGAAGCAGAACCTGAAGCAGAAGGAGAAGCAGGAGAAGCAGAAGAAGCAGAATCTGGAGAAGCAGAATGAGAAGCTGAAGTAGAAGCAGAAGCAGAATCAGAAAGAGAATCAAAAGCAGAAGGAGAAGCAGAAGAAACAGAAGAAGCAGAAGCAGTAGCAGTTGCAGCAGAAGCAGAAGGGAAAGCAGAAGAACGAGAAGGAGAAGGAGAAACAGAAGGAGAAGCACAAGGAGAATCAGAAAAAGAAGCAGAAGAAGCAGAAGGAGAAGGAGAAACAGAAGCAGAAGAAGCAGCAGAAGGCGAAGCAGAAGCAGAAGAAGATGCATAAGGAGAGGCAGGAGAAGCAGAAGAAGCAGAAAGAAGCACGAGAAGTAGGAGAAGCAGGAGAAGCAGAAGAAGGAGAAGCAGAAGAAACAGAAGACGCAGAAGGAGAATGAGAAGCAGAAGGAGAAATTGAAGCAGAAGCAGAAGGAGAAGCAGAAGCAGAAGAAGGAGAAGGAGAAGCAGAAAGAGAAGCAGAAAGAGAAGCAGAACGAGAAGCAGGAGAAGCAGAAGCAGGAGAAGCAGGAGCAGAAGAAACAGAAGAAGGAGAAGAAGCAGAAGGAGAAGCAGAAACAGAAGGAAAAGCAGAAAGAGAAGCAGGAGAAGCAGAAGAAGCAGCAGCACGAGAAGCAGAAGAAGCAGAAGCCGAAGAAGCAGAAGCAGAACCTGAAGCAGAAGGAGAAGCAGAAGAAGCAGAATCCGGAGAAGCAGAAGGAGAAGCAGAAGCAGAAAGAGAAGCAAAAGCAGAAGGAGAAGCAGAAGAAACAAAAGAAGTAGAAGCAGTAGCCGTTGTAGCAGAAGCAGAAGGAGAAGCAGAAGGAAAAGGAGAAGAACAAGAAGGAGAAGGAGAAACAGAAGGAGAAGCAGAAGGAAAAGCAGAAAGAGAAGCAGGTAAAGCAGAAGAAGAAGAAGCAGAAAGAGAATCAGAAGGAGAAGCAGAAGAAGGAGAAGCAGAAGCAGAAGAAGATGCAGAAGGAGAAGAAGGAGAAATAGAAGAAGCAGAAGCAGAAGGAGAAGCAGGAAAAGCAGAAGAAGCAGAAGCAAAAGGAGAAGCAAAAGAAGGAGAAGGAGAAGCAGAAGCAGAAGAAGAAGCATAAGGACAAGCACAAGCAAAAGGAGATGCAGAAGGAGAAGCAGGAGAAGCAGAAGAAGCAGAAGCTGAAGGAGAAGCAGAAGTAGGAGAAGGAGAAGGAGGAGAAGCAGAAGCAGAAAGAGAAGCAGAAGCGGAATGAGAAGCAGAAAGAGAAGCAGGAGAAGCACAAGAAGCGGAAGCAGGAGAAGCCGAAAGAGAAGAAGCAGAAGAAGCAGAAACAGAAGCAAAAGTAGAAGCAGAAGCAGAAAGAGAAGCAGCAGAAGAAGTAGAACCAGAAATTCAGGCAGGAGAAACAGAAGAAGCAGAAGCAGAAGGAGAAGCAAAAAGAGAAGCAGAAGGAGAAGTAGAAGAAGCAGCAGAAAGAGAAGCAGCAGAAGAAGAAGAAAAACAAGCAGGAGAAGCAGAAATAGAAAGAGAAGTAGAAGCAGAAGAAGCTGAAGCAGAAGAAGAAGCAGTAGAAGCATAGAAGCAGAAGCAGGAGAAGCAGAAACAGAAGAAAAAGAAGAAGCATAAGAAGCAGAAGCAGAAGCAGAGGGAGAAACAGAAGAAGGAGCAGCAGAAGGTGAAGCAGAAGGAGATGCAGAAGCAGAAAGAGAAGCAGAAACAGAAGGAGAAGAAGTAGGATTAGTTGGAGAATCAGAAGAAGCAGTAGCAGAAGCCGAAGAAGGAGAAGAAAAAGCAGAAGCAGAGGAAAGGAAGGAGAAGCAGAAGAAGCAGAAGCGGGAGAAGAAGAAGAAGCAGAAGAAGCAGAAGAAGAAGAAGAAGCAGAAGCAGAAGAAGAAGAAGAAGAAGGAGAAGAAGAAGAAGAAGAAGAAGAAGAAGAAGAAGAAGAAGAAGAAGAAGAAGAAGAAGAAGAAGAAGAAGAAGAAGAAGAAGAAGAAGACGAAGAAGAAGAAGAAGAAGAAGAAGAAGAAGAAGAAGAAGAAGAAGAAGAAGAAGAAGAAGAAGAAGAAGAAGAAGAAGAAGAAGCAGAAGGAGAAGCAGAAGGAGAAGCAGAAGAAGCAGAAGCAGGAGAAGCAGAAGCGGAAGAAACAGAAGAAGGAGAACAAGCAGAAGCAGAAGGAGATGCAGAAACAGAAGGAAAAGCAGAAAGAGAAGCAGAAAAACCAGAAGAAGCAGGAAAAGCAGAAGCAGAAGAAAGAGAAGAAGCAGGAGAAGAAGAAGAAGAAGAAGAAGAAGAAGAAGAAGAAGAAGAAGAAGAAGAAGAAGAAGAAGAAGAAGAAGAAGAAGAAGAAGAAGAAGAAGAAGAAGAAGCGTAAGGAGAATCATAAGGAGAAGCATAAGGAGAAGTAGTATAAGTGATGGAGGAGAAGCAGAAGAAATATAATAAGCAAAAGAAGCAGAAGCGGTGGGAGAAGCAGAAGAAGGTGATGGAGAAGGAGCAGCAGAAAGAGAAGCAGAAGCAGAAAGAGAAGCAGAATCAGAAGGAGAACATGAGGATAAGCAGGATAATCAGAAGAAGCAGAAGTAGAAATAGAAAGACTAGTAGAAGAAGGAGAAGCAGAAGTATAATCAGAAGAAAGAGAAGAAGAAGAAGAAGAAACAGAAGCATAAGAAACAGAAGAAGGAGAAGAGCAGAAGCAGAAGCAGAAGGAAAAGTAGATGCAGAAGGAGAAGCTGAAAGAGAAGCAGGAGATGCTGAAGAAGCAGGAGAAGCAGATGCAGATGATTCAGGAGATGTCGAAGATTCGAAGCATATTCTGAAGCAGAAGGAGATACAGAAGAATCTTTTTCTGAAGCTGAAGTAGAAGAAACAGTAATAGTATAATAAGCAGAAGCAGAATCACCAGGAGAAGCAGTGAGATGATGGAGGACGGCGAAAGAGAATGATTAGTAGTAGGAGAAGCATGA
>NW_012299825.1:0-3665 GCF_000151885.1 Dipodomys ordii | reverse complement strand
AGGAGAAGCAGGAGAAGCAGAAGATGCAAAAGCAGTATGGAGAAGCAGAAGTAGGAGATGGAGAAGGAGAAGGAAGGGCAGCAGAAGCAATAGGAGAAGCAGATGGAGAAGCAGAAGCAGAATGAGAAGCAGAATGAGAAGCAGTAGAAGCAGAAGAAGCATGTATAGCAGAAGCAGAAGATAGAGAAGATTAGAAGAAGAAGAAGAAGATGAAGAAGAAGAAGAAGTAGAAGAAGAAGAAGAAGAAGAAGAAGAAGAAGAAGAAGGAGAAGAAGGAGAAGAAGATGAAGCATAAGGAGAAGCATAAGGAGAAGCAGTAGAAGCAGAAGAAGCAGAAGCAGGAGAAGCAGAAGCAGAAGAAAAAGAATAAGCAAAAGAAGCAGAAGCAGAAACAGTGGGAGAAGCAGAAGAAGGAGAAGGAGAAGGAGCAGCAGAAGGAGAAGCAGAAGCAGAAAGAGAAGCAGAAAGAGAAACAGTAGAAGCAGAAGAAGCAGGAAAAGCAGAAGCAGAAGAAAGAGAAGAAGAAGAGGAAGACGAAAAAGAAGAAGAAGAAGAAGAAGAAAAGAAGCAGCAGCATAAGGAGAAGCATAAGAAGAAGCATAAGAAGAAGCGGTAGAAGCAGAAGCAGGAGAAGCAGAAGCAGAAGAAAAAGAATAAGCAAAAGAAGCAGAAGCAGTGGGAGGAGCAGAAGTAGGAGAAGGAGAAGGAGCAGCAGAAGGAGAAGCAGAAGCAGAAAGAGAAGCAGAAACAGAAGGAGAACAAGAAGGAGAAGCAGGAGAATCAGAAGAAGCAAAAGTAGAAGCAGAAAGAGGAGAAGAAGGAGAAGCAGAAGTAGAGTCAGAAGAAACAGAAGAAGAAGAAGCAGAAGAAACAGAAGCAAAAGAAACAGAAGAAGGAGAAGAGCAGAAGCAGAAGCAGAAGGAGAAGCAGAAGCAGAAGGAGAAGCAGAAAGAGAAGCAGGAGAAGCAGAAGAAGCAGAATCTGGAGAAGCAGGAGAAGCAGAAGCAGAAAGAGAAGCAAAAGCAGAAGGAAAAGCATAAGGAGAAGCAGAAGAAACAGAAGAAGCCGAGGCAGTTGCAGAAGAAGCAGAAGATGCAGAAGCAGAAGGAGAAGCAGAAGGAAAAGCAGAAGAACGAGAAGGAGAAGGAGAAACAGAAGGAGAAGAAGAAAGAGAAGCAGAAGAAGGAGCAGGAGAAGGAAAAGCAGCAGGAGAAGCAGAAAGAGCAGCAGAAGGAGAAGCAGGAGATGCAGAAACAGGAGAAGCAGAAGCAGAAGAAACAGGAGAAGGACAAGAAGCAGAAGCAGAAGGAGAAGCAGAAACAAAAGGAGAAGCAGAAAGAGATGGAGGGGAAGCAGAAGAAGTAGAAGCAGGAGAAGCATAAGCAGAAGAAACAGGAGAAGCCGAAGAAGCAGAAGCAGAATCTGAAGCAGAAGGAGAAACAGAAGTAGCACAATCGGAAGCAGAAGAAACAGAAATAGAATAAGCAGAAGCAGAAGCAGCAGGAGAAGCAGAAGGAGAAGACGGAGAAGGCGAGAGAGAAGGATTAGGAGTAGGAGAAGCAAAAGGATAAGCAGAAGCAGAAAGAGACGCAGAAGGAGAACCAGCACGAGAAGTAGGAGAAGCAGGAGAAGCAGAAGCAGGAGAAGCAGAAGAAACAGAAGACGCAGAAGCAGAATGAGAAGCAGAAGGAGAAATTGAAGCAGAAGCAGAAGGAGAAGCAGAAGCAGAAGTAGAAGCAGAAATAGGAGAAGGAGAAGCAGAAAGAGAAGCAGAACGAGAAGCAGGAGAAGCAGAAGCAGGAGAAGCAGAAACAGAAGAAGGAGAAGAAGCAGAAGCAGAAGGAGAAGCAGAAACAGAAGGAAAAGCAGAAAGAGAAGCAGGAGAAGCAGAAGAAGCAGCAGCAGGAGAAGCAGAAGCAGAAGAAGCCGAAGAATCAGAAGCAGAACCTGAAGCAGAAGGAGAAGCAGGAGAAGCAGAAGAAGCAGAACTTGGAGAAACAGAAGGCGAAGCAGAAGCAGAAAGAGAAGCAAAAGCAGAAGGAGAAGCAGAAGAAACAGAAGAAGCAGAGGCAGTAGCAGAAGAAGCAGAAGATGCAGAAGCAGAAGGAGAAGCAGAAGGAAAAGCAGAAGAACTAGAAGGAGAAGTAGAAGGAGAAACAGAAGGAGAAGCAGAAAGAGAAGCAGAAGAAGGAGCAGGAGAAGGAAAAGCAGCAGGAGAAGCAGAAAGAGCAGCAGAAGGACAAGCAGGAGATGTAGAAACAGGAGAAGCAGAAGCAGAAGAAAAAGGAGAAAGACAAGAAGCAGAAGCAGAAGGAGAAGCAGATACAGAAGGAGAAGCAGAAAGAGAAGGAGGGGAAGCAGAAGAAGCAGAAGCAGGAGAAGCAGAAGCATAAGAATCCAAAGAAGCAGAAGCAGAACCTGAAGCAGAAGGAGAAGCTGGAGAAGCAGAAGAAGCAGAATCTGGAGAAGCAGAATGAGAAGCAGAAGGAGAAGCAGAAGGGGAAAGAGAATCAAAAGCAGAAGGAGAAGCAGAAGAAACAGAAGAAGCAGAAGCAGTAGCAGTAGCAGCAGAAGCAGAAGGAGAAGCAGAAGGAAAAGCAGAAAAACGAGAAGGTGAAGGAAAAACAGAAGCAGAAGCAGAAGGAGAATCAGAAGGAGAAGCAGAAGAAGCAGAAGGAGAAGCGAAGGAGAAGCAGAAGAAGAAGGATAAGGACAAGCACAAGCAGAAGGAGATTCAGAAGGAGAAGCAGAAGAAGCAGAAGCAGAAGAAGAAATAGAAGTAGGAGAAGGAGAAGAAGGAGCAGCAGAAGCAATAAGAGAAGCAGAAGGAGAAGCAGAAGAAGAATGAGAAGCAGAAAGAGAAGCAGTGGAAGCAGAAGAAGCAGGAAAAGCAGAAGCAGAAGAAAGAGAAGAAGAAGAAGAAGAAGAAGAAGAAGAAGAAGAAGAAGAAGAAGAAGAAGAAGAAGAAGAAGAAGAAGAAGAAGAAGAAGAAGAAGAAGAAGAAGAAGAAGAAGAAGAAGAAGAAGAAGAAGAAGAAGAAGAAGAAGAAGAAGAAGAAGAAGAAGGAAGAGGAGGAGGAGGAAGACGAGGAGGAGGAGGAGGAGAAAAATAAGAAGAAGAAGAAGAAGAAGAAGAAGAAGAAGAAGAAGAAGAAGAAGAAGAAGAAACAGAAGAAGAAGAAGAAGAAGAAGAAGAAGAAGAAGAAGAAGAAGAAGAAGAAGAAGAAGAAGAAGAAGAAGAAGAAGAAGAAGAAGAAGAAGAAGAAATGAAGAAACAGAAGAAGAAGAAGGAGTACGAGAAGGAGAACGAGAAACAGGAGAAGCAGAAGAAGGAGAAGCAAGAGAAGCAGAAGCAGGAGAAGCAGAAGCAGAAGTAGCAGAAGCAGAAGAATCAGAAGAAGCAGAAGCATAAGGAGAATCAGAAGAAGGAGAAGGAGAACGAGAAGGAGAAGCAGAACAGAAGAAGGGGAATGAGAAGGAGAAGGAGGAAGAGAAGAAGAAGAAGAAGCAGAAGGAGAAGCAGAAGCAGAAGCAGGAGCAGAGGAAGAAGAAGAAGAAGATGAAGACGACGATGATGATGACGACGATGATGATGATGATGATGATGATGATGATGATACAGAAGATGCAGAAGGGAGTAGCAGAAGGAGAACGAGGAGCAGAAGA
>NW_012299824.1:0-3665 GCF_000151885.1 Dipodomys ordii | reverse complement strand
TGTGTCCCGCTGTGTCCTTGCTGTGTCCCCAACTGTGTCCCCGCGTTGACCCGATGTGTACCTACTGTGTCCCCCGCTGTGTCCCGCTGCGTCTCGCTGTGTCCCCGGCTGTGTCCCTGGCTGTGTCCCGCTCTTTCCCGCTGTGTCACGCTGTGTCCTTGCTGTGTCCCCATTTGTGTCCCGCTGTGTCCTCTCTGTGTCCCCCGCTGTGTCCCGCTGTGTCCCCATGTGTCACGCTGTGTCCTCTCTGTGTAACCCTCTTTGTCCCGCTGTTTCCTCGCTGTGTCCCACACTGTGTCCCCGCTGGGACCCGCTGTGTCCCAGCTGTGTCCCTGCTGTGTCCCGCTGTGTCCCGCTGTGTCCCGCTGTGTCCCCGATGTCCCCAGCTGTGTCCCGTTGTGTCCCCGCTGTCTGCATGTGTGTCCCCGCTGTCCCCCACTGTGTCCCCCGCTGTGTCCCGCTGTGTCCTCGCTGTGTCCCCAGCTGTGTTCCGCTGTGTCCCCCGCTGTGTCCCCCACTGTGTCCCGCTCTGTCCCCCGCTGTGTCCCGCTGTGTCCCGCTGTGTCCCCGCTGTCCGCCGGTGTGTCACCGCTGTCCCCCCCTGTGTCCTCCGCTGTGTCCCGCTGTGTCCTCGCTGTGTCCCCAGCTGTGTTCCGCTGTGTCCCCCGCTGTGTCCCCCACTGTGTCCCGCTCTGTCCCCCGCTGTGTCCCGCTGTGTCCCGCTGTGTCCCCGCTGTCCGCCGGTGTGTCACCGCTGTCCCCCCCTGTGTCCTCCGCTGTGTCCCGCTGCGTCCTCGCTGTGTCTCACTGTGTCCCCGCTTTGTCTCCGCTGTGTCCCGCTGTGTCCTGCTGTGTCCCTGGTGTGTCCTCGCTGTGTAACCGCTGAGTACCTCTGTGTCCCCGCTGTGTCCCACTGTGTCCCCCGCTGTGTCCCCGCTGTGTCCCCACTGTGTCCCCGCTGTGTCCTGCTATGTCCCCGCTGTGTCCCGCTGTGTCTAGCTGTGTCCCCGCTGTGTCCCGATGTGTACCGGTGTGTCTGCCTCTGTGTACCCCGCTGTGTCCTGCTGTGTCCTCGCTGTGGCCCCCTCTGTTTCCCGTTGTTTTCCCCGCTGTGTCACCCGCTGTGTCCTTTGATGTGTCCCCAGCTGAGTCCCGCTGTTTCCCCCGCTGTTTACCGCTGTGTCCCCCACTGTGTCCCCTGCTTTGCCCCAGCTGTGTCCTTTGATGTGTCCCCAGCTGAGTCCTGCTGTGTCCCCCGCTGTGTCCCGCTGTGTCCTGCTTTGTCAGCCTGTGTCCCCCGCTGTGTCCCGCTGTGTCCCCGCTGTGTCCCCCACTGTTTCCCGCTGTTTCCCCCGCTGTGTCACCCACTGTGTCCTTTGATGTGTCCCCAGCTGAGTCCTGCTGTGTCCCCCGCTGTGTACCACTGTGTCCCCCACTGTTTCCCCCGCTTTGTCCCTGCTGTGTCCCCGCTCTGTCCTGCTGTGTCCCGCTGTGTCCCTCTGTGTCACCCCCTGTGTTCCCCTGTGTCTCCGCTGTTTCCCACTGTGACCCCTGCGCTGTCCTGCTGTGTCCGCGTTGTCCACCGGTGTGTCCCCTCTGTCCCCCGCTGTGTCCCCGCTGTATCCCGCTGTGTGCCTCTGTGTCCCAGCTGTGTCCCTGCTGTGTCCCCGCTGTGTCTCGCTGTGTCCCGCTGTGTCCACTCTGTGTCCCGCTGTGTCCCAGGCTGTGTCCCGCTGTGTCCCCCGCTGTGTTCCGCTGTGTCACTGCTGTGTCCCGCTGTGTCCCCGCTGTGTCCCCGCTGTGTCCCTCTGTGTCCCAGCTGTGTCCCCGCTGTGTCCCCGCTGTGACGAGCTGTGTCCCGTTTTGTCCCGCTGTGACCCGCTGTGTCCCCACTTTGTCCTCCGCTTTGTCCCCGCTGTGTCCCGCTGTGTCCCGCTGTGTCCCCCGCTGTGTCCCGCTGTGTCCCCTGCTGTGTCCCCCGCTGTGTCCCGCTGTGTCCTGTTGTGTCCTTGCTGTGTCCAAGCTGTGACCTGCTGTGTCCCTCTGTGTCCCCGCTGTCCCCTGCTGTGTCCCCTGCTGTGTCCCCCGCTGTGACCCGCTGTGTCCCCGCTGTGTCCCGCTGTGTCCTGCTGTGTCCCCGCTGTCTCCCTGCTGTGTCCCGCTGTGTCCCTGGTGTGTCCTCACTGTGTATCCGCTATGTCCCTCTGTGTCCCCGCTGTGTCCCACTGTGTCCCCCGCTGTTTCCCTGCTGTGTCCCCGCTGTGTCCTCCTGTGTCCCGCTGTGTCCTCGCTGTGTCCTTCTGTATCCCCTGTATCCCCCGCTGTGTCCCCCACTATTTCCCCACTGTGACTTGCTGTGTCCATGCTGTGTCCCCCGCTGTGTCCCGCTGTGTCCCGCAGTGTACCCCGCTGTGTCCCCCGTTGTGTTCCCCACTGTGTCCCACTGTGTCTTCGCTGTGTCCCCGCTGTGTCCCGCTGTGTCGCGCTTTGTCCCGCTGTGTCCTGCTGTGTACCCCCTGTGTCCCTCTGTGTCCCCGCTGTGTCCCCGCTGTGTCCCACTCTGTCCCTACTGTGTCCCGCTTTGTCCCGCTGTGTCCCCCGCTGTGTCCCGCTGTGTCCCCCGCTGTGTCCGGTTGGGTTTCCCGCTGTGTCCCGCTGTGTCCTGCTGTGTACCCCCTGTGTCCCGCTGTGTACCCGGTGTGTCCCCGCTGTGTCTCCCTGCTGTCCCCCGCTGTGTCCCCACTGTGTTCCGCTGTGTACCCGGTGTGTCCCCGCTGTGTCTCCCTGCTGTCCCCCGCTGTGTCCCCTCTGTGTCCGTTGTGTCCCGCTGTGTCCTGCTGTGTCCGGCTGTGTCCCCGCTCTCGCCCACTGTGTCCCCTGCTGTGTCCCGCTGTGTCCCGCTGTGTCCCACACTGTGTCCCGCTCTGTCCCCTGCTGTGTCCCGCTGTGTCCCGTTGTGTCCTTGCTGTGTCCCCGCTGTGTCCTGCTGTGTCCCTCTGTGTCCCCGCTGTCCCCCGCTGTGTCCCCTGCTGTGTCCCCCGCTGTCTCCCGCTGTGTCCCCGCTGGGTCCCGCTGGGTCCCGCTGTCTCCTTGCTGTGTCCCCGCTGTGTCCCGCTGTGTCCCTGGTGTGTCCTCACTGTGTAACCACTAAGTCCCTCTGTGTCCCCGCTGTGTCCCACTGTGTCCCCCGCTGTTTCCCCGCTGTGTCCCCGCTGTGTCCTCCTGTGTCCCGCTGTGTCCTCGCTGTGTCCTTCTGTATCCCGCTGTGTCCCCCGCTGTGTCCCCCACTATTTCCCCACTGTGACTTGCTGTGTCCATGCTGTGTCCTCCGCTGTGTCCCGCTCTGTCCCGCTGTGTCCCCCGCTGTGTCCCCCGCTGTGTTCCCCGCTGTGTCACACTGTGTCCTAGCTGTGTCCCCGCTGTGTCCCGCTGTGTCGCGCTGTGTCCCGCTGTGTTCTGCTGTGTCCGCCTCTGTGTCCCCCGCTGTGTCCCGCTGTGTCACCGCTGTGTCCCGCTCTGTCCTTACTTTGTCCCCGCCATGTCCCGCTGAGTCCCTGCTGTGTCCGTGCTGTGTTCCACTCTCTCCGCTGTGTGCAGCTCTGTGTCCTCCGCTGTGCCTCCCGCTGTGTCCCGCTGTGTCCCGGTGTGTCCCACTGTGTCCCCGG
>NW_012299823.1:0-3665 GCF_000151885.1 Dipodomys ordii | reverse complement strand
CATCACGGTGACACAGCTGGACACAGTGGGGTACACAGCGGGACACAGCGGGCACACAGCGGGGACACAGCGTCGATACAGCGGGGACACAGCGAGACACAGCGGGGAACACAGGAAGGAAATAGCGGGACCCAGTGGGACACAGAGTCGATACAGCAGGACACAACGGGGTACACAGCTAGGAACACAACGGGACACAGCGGGGGACACAGCGAGGACACAGCGGGAAATAGCGGGACACAGCAGGGGACACAGCGGGACCCAGCGGGAGACCCAGCGAGGACACAGCAGGACACAGCGGGACACAGCGTCGATACAGCGGGGACACAGCGTTACACAGCGTGGTACACAGCTGTGGACACAACGGGACACAGTGGGGGCACAGCGGGACACAGCAGGACACAGTGGGACACAGCGGGTACAAAGCGTGAGACACAGCGGGGGACAGAGCTGGAGACAGCGGGGGACACAGCCAGGATACAGCGGGACACAGCGTTGATACAGCGGGCACACAGCTTTACACAGCGTGGTACACACTGTGGACACAACGGGACACAGTGGGGGCACAGACGGACTCAGCGGGACACAGTGGGACACAGCGGGGACAAAGCGTGAGACACAGCGGGGGACAGAGAGGGAGACAGCAGGGGACACAGCAAGGAAACAGCGGGACACAGCGGTGAAAAAGCGGGGACTCAGCGGGGGACACAGTGGGACACAGCGGGGGACACAGCGGGACACAGCGCGGCACACTGCGGGACACAGTGTGGGACAGAGCGTGGGACTCAGCGAGACACAGCGGGGACAAAGCTGGACACAGCGGGGTACACAGAGGCACACAGCAGGGACACAGCGGGGAAACAGCGTGACACAAAAGGACACAGCTGGACACAGCGGGGTACACAGCGAGACACAGCGGACACACAGCGGGGACACAGTCGGACACAGAGGGACACAGCGGGGACAGAGAGGGACACAGTCGGACACAGCGGGACACAGCGGGGGACACAGCGGGACACAGCGGGGGACCCAGCGAGGACACAGAGGGACACAGCGGGGGACACAGCGAGGACACAGCGGGAAACACTGCGAGGTCACAGCTGGGGACAAAGCGGGACAACACGGGACACAGTGTGACACAGTGGGACACAGCGGGGACACTGCAGGGGCACAGCGAGACAAAGCGGGCGACACAGCGAGACACAGCGGGGGACACAGCGGGGACCAGCAGGGGACAGAGAGGGGACACAGAGGGACACAGCGGGGGACACAGAGGGGTACACAGCGGGACACAACAGGAAACACAGCGCGGACACAGCGGGACACACCGGACACAGCGTCAATACAGCGGGGACAGAGAGGGTCACAGTAGGGACACAGCGGGACACAGCGGGACACAGTGGGGGACACAGCGGGACACAGCGGGGACACAGCGGGACACAGCGGGACACAGCGGGGGACACAGTGGAACACAGCGTGGGACACAGTGAGGACACAGCAGGACACAGCGGGACACAGCGGCGACACAGCAGGGACACAGCAGGGACACAGCGGGGACACAGCGGGGACACAGCGGGACACAGCGAGGACACAGCGGGACCCAGCAGGACACAGCGTCGATACAGTGGGGACACAGCAGGACACAGCGGGGTACACAGCTGGGGACACAAAGGGACACAGCGGGGGACACAGCGAGGACAAGCGGGACACAGCGGGACACAGCGAGGACACTGCGGGAACATAGCGGGACACAGCGGGGTACACAGAGGGACACAGCGGGACACAGCTTGGGATACACGGAGGACACAGCTGGACACAGTGGGGGACACAGCGAGGACACAGCGGTACAGTGGGGTGCGGGATACAGCGGGGGACACAGCGAGTACACAGCGGGACACAGTTGCGACACAGAGGGGACTCAGTGGGGGACACAGCGGGGGACAAAGCAGGACACCACGGGACAGTGTGACACATTGGGACACAGGGGGGACACTGCACGGACACAGCGGTACAAAGCGGGGGACACAGCGGGGACTCAGCCGGGGACACAGCGGGGGACAAAGCGGGACACCACGGAACACAGCGGGTCACAGTGGGAAACAGCGGTGACCCTGTGGGGACACAGCGGGACCCAGTGGGGGACACAGCGGGACACAGCGGGGACTCACCTGGGGACACAGCGAAGGACAAACTGGGACACCACGGGACACAGCGGGACACAGCGGGACACAGCGGGGACACTGCGGGAACATAGCGGGACACAGCGGGGGACACAGGGGGACACAGCGGGACACAGCAGGGACAGAGCGGGACACAGCGGGACACAGCGGAGACACTGCGGGAACATAGCAGGACACAGCAGGGTACACAGCGGGACACAGCTGGGGACACAGCGGGCACACAGCGGGACACAGCGGAACACAGCGTGAGACAAAGCGGGAGACAGCAGGGGACACAGCGAGGACACAGGGGGACACAGCGGCGACACAGAGGGGACTCAGCGGGGGACACAACGTGGGACAAAGTGGGACACCACGGGACACAGTGTTACACAGCGGGACACAGCGGGGACACTGCGGGACACAGCAGGAAAAAGCGGGGGACACAGCGGGGGACACAGCGGGGGACAGCGGGCACACAGCGTTACACAGCGTGGTACTCAGCTGTGGACACAACGGGACACAGTGGGGGCACAGCCGGACACAGCGGGACACAGTGGGACAAAGCGGGGACAAAGCGTGAGACACAGCGAGGGACAGAGCGGGAGACAGCGGGGAACACAGCGAGGACACAGCGGGACACAGCGGGACACAGCGTCGATACAGCGGGGACACAGCGTTACACAGCGTAGTACACATCTGTTTACACAACCGGACACAGTGGGGGCACAGCCGGACACAGCGGGACACAGTGGGACACAGCGGGGGACACAGCGGGGGACAGCGGAGACAGAGATGGGCCACAGAGGGACACAGCGGTGACACAGCTGGACACAGCGGATTACACAGCGGGACACAGCGGGCACACCGGGGACACAGCGGGACACAGCGGGACACAGAGGAGACACAGTGGGACACAGCGGGACAAAGCGGGGGACACAGCGGGGACACAGCGGGACACAGCTGGGGACACAGCGAGGACACAGTGGGACACAGCGGGGGACACAGTGAGGACACAGCGGGACACAGCCGGGGAAAATGTGGGACATAGCGGGGACACAGCAGTGGACACAGCGGGACACAGCGGGGGACACAGCCGGACACAGCGGGGGAAACAGTGGGGGACACAGAGAGACACAATGGGACACAGCGGGGGACACATGGGGGACACAGCGGGACACAGCGGGGACACAGCGGGACTCAGCGGCGGACACAGCAGTATACAGCAGGACACAGCGGGGACACAGCAGGGACACAGCGGGGGACACAGCGGGACACAGCGGGACACAACGGGGAACACAGCGGGACACAGAGGGTGACACAGAGGGGTACACAGCGGGACACAGCTGGGAACACAGCGAGGACACAGCGGGACAAAGTGGGACACAGCGTCGATACAGCGGGAACACAGCAGGACAGAGCGGGGACACAACTGGGGACACAATGGGACACATCGCGGGACCAAGCGAGGACCCAGCGGAACACAGCGTGGGACACAGCGAGGAC
>NW_012299822.1:0-3665 GCF_000151885.1 Dipodomys ordii | reverse complement strand
CTTCTTCTTCCTCTTCTTCTCCTTCTCCTTCTCCTCCTCGTTCTCCTCCTTCTCCTCCTCCTCCATCTCCTCTTCCTCCTCCTCCTGCTCCTCCTCTGTTTGTCCTGCTTCTCCTTCTTCTTCGCCTTCTCCTTCGATTTCTCCTTCTTCTGCTTCTCTTTCTGCTTCTGAGTATGCTTCTTCTGTTTCTTCTGCTTCTGCTTCCCCTGCTTCTGCTTCTTCTGCTTATCCTTCTGGGTCTTCTACTCCTAATCCTTCTCTTTCTCCTTCCCCTGCTCCTTCTTCTACTTCTCATTCTGCTTCTGCTTCTCCTTCTTATGCTTCTCCTTCTTCTGCTTCTCCTTCTGCTTTTTCTGCTTCTCCTTCTCCTGATTTTCCTACTTCTCCTTCTCTTTCTGCTTCTCCTTCTTTAGATTCTTGCTCTTCTTCTTCTCCTTCTTCTTGTTCTTCTTCTTCTTGTTCTTCTTCTCCTTCTTCTTGTTCTTCTTCTTCTTGTTCTTCTTCTTCTTCATCTTCTACTTCTTCTTGTTCTTGTTCTTGATCTTCTTGTTCTTTTTCTTGTTCTTCTTCTTCTTCCTCTTCTTCTTCTTCTTCTTCTTCTTCTTCTCCTTCTTCTGCTTCTGCTTCTACTTCTTTTTCTTCTGCTTCTACTTCTCCTTCTTCTGCTTCTTCTTTTACTGCTGCTTCTCCTTCTACTTCTGCTTCAATTTCTCCTTCTTCTGCTTCTCATTCTGCTTCTTCTTCTGCTTCTCATTCTTCTGCTTCTTCTGCTTCTCCTTCTTCTTCTGCTTAACCTTCTGATTCCCCTACTCCTAATCCTTCTCTTTCTCATTCTCCTTCTTCTTCTCCTGCTTCTCCTTCTGCTTCTCCTTCATCTTCTAATTCTTCTTCTTCTTGTTCTCCTTCTCCTTCTTCTCCTTCTCCTTCTTTCCTTTCTCTTTCTCCTTCTCCTTCTTCTTCTTCTGCTTCTGCTTCTCCTCCTTCACTTTTTCCTACTGCTTCTCCTTCTGCTTCTGCTTCTTCTGCTTCTCCTGCTTCTCTTTCTGCTTCTGCTTATCCTTCTGCTTCCCCTACTCCTAATCCTTCTCTTTCTTCTTCTCCTTCTTCTCCTGCTGTTTCTGCATCTGCTTCTTCTGCGTTTTCTGTTTCTTCTGCTTCTGCTTCAGCTTCTGCTTCTTCTGCTTCTCCTTCTGCTTCAGTTTCTGCTTCTGCTTCTTCGGCTTCTTCTGTTTCTTCTGCTTCTGCTTCTCCTGCTTCTTCTTCTTCTGCTTTTCCTGCTTCTACTTCTTCTTCTCCTTCTCCGACTTCTGCTTCTCTTTCTGCTTCTGCTTCTTCTGATTCTCCTGCTTCTCCTTCTTCTTCTCCTTCTGTTTCTGCTTAACTTTCTGCTTCTGTTTCTCCTTCTGCTGCTCCTTTTCTTTCTCCTTCTTCTGCTTCTCCCTCTGCTTCTGCTTCTGTTTCTTATGCTTCTTCTTTTTCTTCTGCTTCTGCTTCTCCTGCTTCTGCTTCTTCTGCTTCTCTTTATGCTTCTGCTTCTTCTGCTTCTCCTTCTGCCTCTGCTACTTCTGCTTTTCCTGCTTCTCCTTCTGCTTCTCCTTCTGTTTCTCCTTCTAATTCTCGGTCTGCTTTTCCTTCGGCTTCTCCTTCTCCTTTTGCTTCTTCTGTTTCTTCTGTTCCTCCTTCTGCTTCTCCTACTTTTGCTTCTCTTTCTGCTTCTCCAGATTCTGCTTCTCCTTCTGCTTCAGGTTCTGCTTCTCTTTCTTCGGTTTCTGCTTCTGCTTCTACTGCTTCTGCTTCTTCTGCTTCTCCTGCTTCTCTTTCTGCTTCTCCTTCTGCTTCTGCTTCTCCTTCTGCATCTGCTTCTGCTCTTCTCCTTCTTCAGTTTCTTCTGCTTCTGCTTCTCCTGCTTGTTCTTCTTCTCCAGCTTCTACTTCTGCTTCTCCTTCTTCTGCTTCTGCTTCTTCTGATTCTCCTCCTTGTCCTTCTTCTTCTCCTTCTGTTTCTGCTTCTCTTTCTGCTTCTACTCCTCCTTCTGCTTCTCCTTCTTCTACTTCTCCTTCTGCTTCTCCTTCTGCTTCTGCTTCTTAGCTTCTCCTGCTTCTCCTTCTAATTTTGCTTCTGCTTCTTCTGCTTCTTCTGGTTCTTCTGTTTCTGCTTCTCTTGCTTCCGCTTCTTGTGCTTCTCCTGCTTCTGTTTCTGCTTCTCATTCTTCTTCTGCTTCTCCTTCTGCTTCTCCTCCTCCTTCTGCTTCTCCTACTGCTTCTGCTTATTCTGCTTCTCCTGCTTCTCCTTCTGCATCTCCTGCTTCTGCTTCTCCTGCTGCTGCTTCTTCTGCTTCTGCTTCTCCTTCTTCTTCTGCTTGTCCCTCAGATTCTCCTTCTGCTTCTGCTTCTTCTGCTTTTCCTGCTTCTCCTTCTTCTTCTATTTCTGCTTCTCCTTCTGTTTCTCCTTCTGTTTCTGCTTCTCTTTCTGCTTCTTCTCCCCCTTCTGCTTCTGCTTCTCCTTCTCCTTCTTCTACTTCTCCTTCTGCTTCTGCTTCTTCTGCGTCTTAGCTTCTCCTGCTTCTCCTTCTGATTTTGCTTTTGCTTCTTGTGCTTCTTCTGTTTCTGCTTCTCTTGTTTCTGCTACTTGTGCTTCTCCTGCTTCTGTTTCGGCTTCTCATTCTTCTTCTGCTTCTCCTTCTGCTTCTCCTTCTTCTTCTCCTTCGGCTTCTGCTTCTCCTCCTTCTCTTTCTGCTTCTCCTACTGCTTCTCCTTCTGCTTCTGCTTCTTTTGCTCCTCCAGCTTCTCCTTCTGCATCTCCTTCTGCTTCTCCTGCTGCTGCTTCTTCTGCTTCTGCTTCTCCTTCTTCTTCTGCTTGTCACTCTGATTCTCCTTCTGCTTCTGCTTCTTCTTCTTTTCCTGCTTCTCCTTGTTCTTCTACTTCTGCTTCTCCTTTTGTTTCTCCTTCTCCTTCAGGTTCTTCTGCTTTTTCTTCTGCTTCTCCTTCTGCTTCATCCGCTACTGCTTCTGCTTCTTCTGTTTATTCTGCGTCACCTTCTGCTTTTGATTCTATTTCTGCTTCTGCTTCTCCTTCTGCTTCTCCGTCTGCTTCTCCTTCTCCTCCTTCTCCTTCTCCTTCTAATACTTCTGTTTCTCCTTCTGCTTCTGCTTCTTCTGCTTCTCCTGCTTCCACTGCATCTCCATCTGTTTCTGTTTCTCCTTCTGCTTCTTGTTCTGCTTATTCTTCTGCTTCTGCGTCTCATTCTCCTTCTCCATCTCCTCCTTCTGCTTCTCCTTCTACCTCTACTACTTCTGTTTTTCTTGCTTCTCCTTCTGCTTTTGCTTCTGCTTCTTATGTTTCTTCTGTTTCTGTTTCTCTTACATCTGCTTTTTGTGCTTCTCCTGCTTCTATTTCTGCTTCTCATTCTTCGTCTGCTACTCCTTCTTCTTCCCCTTCTGCTTCTGCTACTCCTCCTTCTCCTTCTTCTTATTCTTGTTCTTCTTCTTCTTCTCCTTCTTCGTCTCCTTCTTCTTCTTCTTCTTCTTCTTCTTCTTCTTCTTCTTCTTCTTCTTCTTCTTCTTCTTCTTCTTCTTCTTCTTCTTCTTCTTCTTCTTCTCCTTCTTCTTCTTCTTCTTCTTCTAATTCTAATTCTTCTAATTCTTCTTCTTCTTGTTCTCCTTCTC
>NW_012299821.1:0-3665 GCF_000151885.1 Dipodomys ordii | reverse complement strand
TCTGCTTCTTCACTTCTTCTGTTTCTTCTGCTTCTGCTTCTTCTGCAACTGCTTCTTCTGCTTCTGTTTCTATTTCTGCTTCTCCTTCTGCTTCTGCTTCTCCTTCTGCTCCTTCTCCTTATTCTGTTTCTTCTTCTTCTTCTGCTTCTCCCGCTTCTGCTTCTTCTGCTTCTCCTGATTGTCCTTCTGCTTCTGCTTCTCCTTCTCCCTCTTTTGCTTCTCTTTCTGCTTCTGCTTCTTCTGATTCTCCAACTTCTCCTTCTGTTTCTGCTTCTCTTTCTGCTTCTGCATCTCCTTCTGCTTCACCTTCTGCTGCTCCTTCTCCTTCTTCTGTTTCTCCCTCTGTTTCTACTTCTGCTTCTTATACTTCTTCTTTTTCTTCTACTTCTGCTTCTCCTGCTTCTGCTTCTTATGCTTCTACTGCTTCTTCTTCTGGTTCTGCTTCTTCAGCTTCTAATTCTCTTTCTGCTTCTGCTTCTCCTGCTTGTTTTTCTGCTTCTTCTGCTGCTTCTCCTTCTGCTGCTTCTTTCACTACTCCTTGTGCTTCTCTTTTTGCTTCTCCTTCTGCTTCTGCTTCTGCTTCTTCTGTTTCTCCTGCCTGAATTTCTGGTTCTACTTCTTCTGCTGCTTCTCCTTCTGCTTCTGCTTCTCCTTCTAATGATTCTGCTTCTTCTGCTTCTTCTCTTTCGGCTTCTCCTGCTTCTGCTTCTTGTCCTTCTCCTGCTTCTCTTTCTGCTTCTCATTCTGCTTCTGCTTCTCCTTCTGCTTCTCCTCCTTCTCCTTCTCCTAATTCTGCTTCTCCTTCAGCTTCTGATTCTTCTGCTTCTCCTGCTTCTCCTTCTGCATCTCCTTCTGCTTGTGCTTGTCCTTATGCTTCTGCTTCTCCTTCTCCTTCTTTTGCTTCTCCTTTTGCTTCTGCTTCTTCTGCTTTTCCTGCTTCTCCTCCTGCTTCTGCTCCTTCTGCTTCTCCTGCTTCTCAGTCTGCATCTTCTTCTGCTTCTCCTTCTGATTCTCCTTTTGCTTCTTCTTCTTCTGCTTTACCTGCGTCTCTTTCTGCTTCTCCTTCTGTTTCTCCTTCTGTTTCTCCTTCTCCTTCTTGTTCTTCTGCTTTTCCTTCTGCTTCTGCTACAACTGCTTCTGCTTCGACTTCTTCTGTTTCTTCTGCTTGTCCTTCTGCTTTTGATTCTCTTTCTGCTTCTGCTTCTCCTTCTGCTTCTTATTCTGCTTCTTCTGCTTGCCCTGCTTCTCCTTCTGCTTCAGGTTCTCCTTCTGCTTCTTCACATTCTTATGCTTCTGCTTCTCCTGCTTCTGCTTCTTCTGCTTTCCCTCCTTCTCTTCCTGCTTCTCCTTCTCTTTCTGCTTCTCCTTCTGCTTCTGCTTCTTGTCCTTCTTGTGTTTCTTCTGCTTCTGCTTCTCAAGTTTCTGCATCTCCTGCTACTCCTTCTGCTGCTCTTTCTGCTTCTCCTGCTGCTTTTCCTTCTCCTGCTCCTTCTTCTGCTTCTCTTTCTGCTTCTCCTTCTGTTTCTCCTTCTCCTTCACCTTCTCGTTCTTCTGCTTTTCCTTCTGCTTCTCCTTCTGCTTCTGCATCTTCTGCTTCTTCTGCTACTGCCTCTGCTTCTTCTGTTTCTTCTGCTTCCCCTTCTGCTTCTCCTTCTGCTTTTGCTTCTCCTTCTGCTTCTGCTTCTCCTTCTACTTCTCCAGATTCTGCTTCTTCTGCTTCTCCTGCTTCTCCTTCTGCTTCAGGTTCTGCTTCTGCTTCTTCTGCTTCTGCTTCTCCTGCTGCTGCTTTTTCTGCTTCTCCTGCTTCTCTTTCTGCTTTTCCTTCTGCTTCTTCTCCTTCCTATGTTTCTTCTGCTTCTGCTTCTCCTGCTTCTGCTTCTCCTGCTTCTCGTTGTGCTTCTCTTTCTGCTTCTCCTTCTCCTTCTTCTGCTTCTCCTTCTGCTTCTGCTTCAATTTCTCCTTCGGCTTCTCATTCTGCTTCTGCGTCTTCTGTTTCTTCTGCTTCTCCTGCTTCTGCTTCTCCTGCTTCTCCTACTTCTCGTGCTGCTTCTCTTTCTGCTTCTCTTTCTGCTTCTCCTTCTGCTTCTGCTTCTGCTTCTCCTTCTGCTTCTGCTTCAATTTCTCCTTCTGCTTCTCATTCTGCTTCTGCGTCTCCTGTTTCTTCTGCTTCTCCTGCTTCTGCTTCTCCTGCTTCTCCTACTTCTCGTGCTGCTTCTCTTTCTGCTTCTCTTTCTGCTTCTCCTTCTCCTTCTTCTGCTTCTCGTTCTGCTTCTGCTTCTCCTTCTGCTTCTGCTTCTGCTTCAATTTCTCCTTCTGCTTCTCATTCTGCTTCTGCGTCTTCTGTTTCTTCTGCTTCTCCTGCTTCTGCTTCTCCTGCTTCTCCTACTTCTCGTGCTGCTTCTCCTTCTGCGTCTCTTTCTGCTTCTGCTTAAACTTTTGCTTCTCCTACTCCTAATCCTTCTCTTTCACCTTCTCCTTCTCCTTCTTCTGCTTCTCCTGCTTCTCCTTCTGCATCTCCTTCTGCTTCTGCTTCTCCTTCTGCTGCTTGTTCTGCTTCTGCTTATCCTTCTTCTGCTTCTCCCTCTGATTCTGCTTCTTATGCTTATTCTTTTTCTTCTGCTTATGCTTCTCCTGCTTCTGCTTCTTCTGCTTCTACTGCTTCTCCTTCTCCTTATTCTTCTCCTTCTCCTTCTCCCTTTCCTTCTTCTTCTTCATCTTCTTCTTCTTCTTCTTCTTCTTCTTCTTCTTCTTCTTCTTCTTCTTCTTCTTCTTCTTCTTCTTCTTCTTCTTCTTCTTCTTCTTCTTCTTGTTCTTCTTCTTCTTCTTCTCTTTCTGCTGCTTCTGCTACTCCTGCGTCTTCTGCTTCTAGTGCTTCTCTTTCTGCTTCTCCTTCTCCTTCTGCTTCTGCTTCTGCTTCTTGTCCTTCTCCTGTTTCTTCTGCTTCTGCTTCTCCTGTTTCTGCTTCTTCTGCTTTTCCTGCTTCTCTTTCTGCTTCTCCTTCTGCTTCTGCTCCTCCTTCTGCTTCTGCTCCTTCTATTTCTTCTGTTTCTTCTTCTTCTGCTTCTCCCCACTCTGCTTCTTCTGCTTCTCCTGCTTCTCATTCTGCTTCTCTTCGTCAGCTTCTCTTTCTACTTCTCCTTCTGCTTCTTCTGATTCTGCTTCTACTCCTTCTGCTTCTGCTTCTTCAGCTTCTCCTGCTACTCCTTCTACATCTCCTTCTGCTTGTGCTTTTCCTTCTGCTTCTTCTTCTGCTTCTGCTTCTCCTTCTTCTGCTTCTCCGTCTATTTCTGCTTCTTCTGTTTTTCCTGTTTCTCCTTCTGCTTCTCATTCTTCTTCTCCTTCTGTTTCTCCTTGTCGTTATTCTGCTATTCCTTCTGCTTCTCTATCTGCTTCTGCATCTTCAGCTTCTTCTGCTACTGCTTCTGCTTCTGCTTCTTCTGTTTCTTCTGCTTCTCTTTCTGCTTCTCCTTCTGCTTTTGCTTCTCTTTCTGCTTCTGCTTCTCCTTCTGGTTCTCCTTCTTCTCCAGATTCTGCTTCTTCTGCTTCTCCTGCTTCTCCTTCTGCTTCAGGTTCTGCTTCTGCTTCTTCAGCTTCTTCTGCTTCTATTTCTGCTTCTCCTTCTGTTTCTGCTTCTCTTTCTGCTTCTGCTTCTTATCCTTCTTCTA
>NW_012299820.1:0-3665 GCF_000151885.1 Dipodomys ordii | reverse complement strand
GAAGCAGAAGGAGAAGCAGAAGGAAAAGCAGAAGAACTAGAAGAAGAAGGAGAAGGAGAAACAGGAGTAGAAGCAGAAAGAGAAGCAGAAGAAGGAGCAGTAGAAGGAAAAGCAACAGGAGAAACAGAAAGAGCAGCAGAAGGAGAAGCAGGAAATGCAGAAACAGGAGAAGAAGAAGCAGAAGAAACAGGAGAAGGACAAGAAGCAGAAGCAGAAGGAGAAGCAGAAAGAGAAGGAGGGGAAGCAGAAGAAGCAGAAGCAGGAGAAGCAGAAGCATAAGAATCCGAAGAAGCAGAAGGAGAACCTCAGGGAGAAGGAGAAGCAGGAGAAACAGAAGAAGCTGAATCTGGACAAGCAGAATGAGAATCAGAAGGAGAAGCAGAAGCAGAAAGAGAATCAAAAGCAGAAGGAGAAGCAGAAGAAACAGAAGAAGTAGAAGCAGTAGCAGTTGTAGCAGAAGCAGAACGAGAAGCAGAAGGAAAAGCAGAAGAACAAGAAGGAAAAGGAGAAACAGAAGGATAAGCAGAAGGAGAAGCAGAAAGAGAAGCAAGTAAAGCAGAAGAAGAAGAAGCAGAAGAAGAATAAGAAGGAGAAGCAGAAGAAGGAGAAGGAGAAGCAGAAGCAGAAAAATATGCAGAAGGAAAACAGAAGAAGCAGAAGCAGAAGGAGAAGCAGGAAAAGCAGAAGAAGCAGAAGCAAAAGAAGAAGCAAAAGAAGGAGAAGGAGAAGCAGAGGCAGAAGAAGAAGCATATGGCCAAGCACAAGCAGAAGGAGATGCAGAAGGAGAAGCAGAAGAAGCAGAAGATGAAGGAGAAGCAGAAGTAGGAGAAGGAGAAGGAGGAGAAGCAGAAGGAGAAGCAGAAGCGGAATGAGAAGCAGAAAGAGAAGCAGGAGAAGCACAAGAAGCAGAAGCAGGAGAAGCCGAAAGAGAAGAAGCAGAATCAGAATCAGAAGTAGAAGCAGAAGGAGAAGCAGCAGAAGAAGTAGAATTAGAAATTCAGGCAGGAGAAACAGAAGAAGCAGAAGCAGAAGCAGAAGGCGAAGCAAAAAGAGAAGGAGAAGGAGAAGGAGAAGAAGCAGCAGAAGGAGAAGCAGTAGAAGAAGCAGAAAAACAAGCAGGAGAAGCAGAAGCACAAAGAGAAGTAGAAGCAGAAGAAGCAGAAGAAGAAGAAGAAGAAGAAGAAGCAGTAGAAGCATAAGAAGCAGAAGCAGGAGAAGCAGAAACAGAAGAAATAAAGAAGCATAAGATGCAGAAGCACATGGAGAAACAGAAGTAGGAGAAAGAGCAGCAGAAGGTGAAGCAGAAGGAGATGCAGAAGCAGAAAGAGAAGCAGAAACAGAAGGAGAAGAAGAAGGAGAAGTTGGAGAATCAGAAGAAGCAGAAGCAGAAAGAGAAGGAGAAGAAGGAGAAGCAGAAGGAGAAGGACAAGCAGGAGAAGCAGAAGAAGCAGAAGCAGGAGAAGCAGAAGAAGAAGAAACAGAAGAAAGAGAAGGAGCAGAAGGAGAAGCAGAAGCAGAAGGAGAAGCAGAAAGAGAAGCAGAAGAAGCAGAAGAAGCAGTAGCAGGAGAAGCAGAAGCAGAAGAAACAGAAGAAGCCCAAGAAGCAGAAGGAGAACCTGAAGCAGAAGGACAAGCAGAAGCAGCAGAAGCTGGAAAAGCAGAAGCAGAAGAAACAGAACAAGGAGAAGAAGCAGAAGCAGAACGAGCAGAAGAAGAAGAAGGAGAAAGAGAAGGATTAGGAGTAGGAGGAGCAGAAGGAGAAGCAGAAGCAGAAAGAGAAGCAGAAGGAGAAGCAGAAGGAGAAACAGAAGAAGCAGAAGTAGGAGAAGCAGAAGCAGAATGAGAATGAGAAGCACAAGAAGGAGAAATTGAAGGAGAAGGAGAACGAGACGGAGAGCAGAGGGAGAAGTAGGAGAAGCAGGAGAAGCAGAAGCAGAAGAAACAGAAGAAGGAGAAGAGCAGAAGCAGAAGCAGACGGAGAAGCAGAAGCAAAAGGAGAAGCAGAAGAAGCTGACGCAGAAGAAGAAGAAACAGAAAAAGCAGAAGAAGCAGAAGAAGAAGCAGCAGGAGAAGCAGAAGAAGAAGAAGGAGAAGGAGAAAGAGAAGGATTAGGAGTAGGAGAAACAGAAGGATAAGCAGAAGCAGAAAGAGAAGGAGAATGAGAAAGAGAAGCAGGAGAAGTAGAAGAAGCAGGAGAAGTAGAAGAAGCAGAAACAGGAGAAGCAGAAGCAGAATGAAAAGTAGAAGAAGGAGAAATTGAAACAGAAGAAGATGCAGAAGGAGAAGCAGGAGCAGTAGTAGAAGCAGAAGAAGGAGAAGCAGAAGGAGAAGCATAAAGAGAAACAGAAGGAGAAGCAGGAGAAGCAGAAGCAGGAGAAGCAGAATCAGAAGAAATAGAAGAAGGAGAAGAAGCAGAAGCAGAAAGAGAAGCAGAAACAGAAGGAGAAGCAGAAATAGAAGCAGAAGATGCCGAAGAAGCAAAAGCAGAACCTAAAGCAGAAGGAGAAGCAGGAGAAGCAGAAGAAGCAGAATCTGGAGAAGAAGAAGGAGAACCAGAAGGAGAAGCAGAAGCAGAAAGAGAAGCAAAAGCAGAAGGAGAAGCAGAAGGAGAAGCAGAAGAAGCAGAATCAGTAGCAGAAGAAGCTGAAGATGCAGAACCAGAAAGAGAAGCAGAAGGAATAGCAGAAGAACGAGAAGGAGAAATAGAAGGAAAAGCAGAAGGAGAAGCAGGAAAAGCAGAACAAACAGAAGCAGACGGAGAAGCAGAAGAAGGAGAAGGAGAAGCCGGAGCAGAAGAAGAAGCAGAAGGAAAAGCACAAGCAGAAGGAGATGCAGAAGGAGAAGCAGGAAATGCAGAAGACGCAGAAGCAGAAGGAGAAGAAGAAGGAAAAGAATCAGAATCAGAAGAAGCAGAAATAGAAAGAGAAGCCGACGAAGAGAAGCAGAACGAGAAGCAGGAGAAGCAGAAGAAGCACAAGCGGGAGAAGCAGAAGAAGAAGAAACAGAAGAAGGAGAAGGAGCAGAAGCAGAAGGAGAAGCAGAAGGAGAAGCAGAAAGAGAAGCAGGAAAAGCAGAAGAAGCAGAAGCAGGAGAAGCTGAAGGAGAAGAAACAGGAGAAGGACAAGAAGCAGAAAGAGAAGCAGTAGAAGCAGAAGAAGCAGGAAAAGCAGAAGCAGAAGAAAGAGAAGAAGAAGAAGACGAAGAAGAAGAAGAAGCAGCATAAGGAGAAGCATAAGGAGAAGTATAAGGAGAAGCAGTAGAAGCAGAAGAAGCAGAAGCAGGAGAAGCTGAAGCAGAAGAAAAAGAATAAGCAAAAGAAGCAGAAGCAGAAGCAGTGAGAGAAGCAGAAGAAGGAGAAGGAGAAGGAGCAGCAGAAGGAGAAGCAGAAGCAGAAAGAGAAGCAGAAACAGAAGGAGAACAAGAAGGAGAAGCAGGAGAATCAGAAGAAGCAGAAAGAGAAGGAGAAGAAGGAGAAGCAGAAGTAGAATCAGAAGAAACAGAAGAAGAAGAAGCAGAAGAAACAGAAGCAAAAGAAACAGAAGGAGAAGAGCAGAAGCAGAAGCAGAAGGAGAAGCAGAAGCAGAAGGAGAAGCAGAAAGAGAAGCAGGAGAACCAGAAGAAGCAGGAGAAGCAGAAGCAGAAGAAACAGGAGAAGCCGAAGAAGC
>NW_012299819.1:0-3666 GCF_000151885.1 Dipodomys ordii | reverse complement strand
TTCTTCTTCTTCTTCTTCTTCTTCTTCTTCTTCTTCTTCTTCTTCTTCTTCTTCTTCTTCTTCTTCTTCTTCTTCTTCTTTATCTTCTGTTTCTGCTTCTCCTGCTTCAGCATTTGTGCTTCTCCTGCTTCTCTTTCTTCTTCTCATTCTTCTGCTTCTCCTTCTGCTTCTCCTATTGCTTCTGCTGCCCTTCCTTCTCCTTCTCCTTCTCCTACTTCTACTTCTTCTTCTGCTTCTGCTTCTTCTGCTTCTCCTGCTTCTCCTTCTGCATCTTCTTCTGCTTCTGCTTCTCTTTCTGCTGCTACTTCTCCTTCTTCTTCTCCTTCTCCTTCTGCTTCTCCTTCTGATTCTCCTTCTGCTTCTCCTTCTCCTTCTCGTTCTTCTGCTTTTCCTACTGCTTTTCCTTCTGCTTCTGCTACAACGACTACTGCTTCTGCTTCTTTTGTTTCTTCTGCTTCTACTTCTGCTTTTGATTCTCTTTCTGCTTCTGCTTCTGCTTCTCATTCTGCTTCTCCAGATTCTGCTTCTTCTACTTCTCCTGCTTCAGGTTCTGCTTCTGCTTCTTCGGATTCTTATGCTTCTGCTTCTTCTGCTTCCCCTCCTTCTCTTTCTGCTTCTCCTTCTGTTTCTGCTTCTCCTTCTGCTTCTCCTTCTGCTTCTGCTACTTCTCCTTCTTCTGTTTCTTCTTCTTCTGCTTCTCCTGCTTCTCGTTCTGCTTCTGCTTTTGCTTCTCTTTCTGCTTCTGCTTCTCTTTCTGCTTCTCCAGATTCTGCTTCTTCTCCTTCTCCTGCTTCTCCTTCTGCTTCAGGTTCTGATTCTGTTTCTTCGGCTTCTTCTGTTTCTGCTTCTCCTGCTGCTGCTTCTTCTGCTTCTCCTGCTTCTCCTTCTGCTTTTCCTTCTATTTCTGCTTTTCCTTTCTGCTTCTTCTTCTTCTTCTTCTTCTGTTTCTTCTGCTTCTGCTTCTCCTGCTGCTGCTTGTCCTGCTTCTCGTTCTGCTTCTCTTTCGGCTTCTCCCTTTCCTTCTCCTTCTTCTTCTGCTTCTCCTTCTGCTTCAATTTCTCCTTCTGCTTCTCATTCTTCTTCTGCGTCTTCTGTTTTTTTCTGCTTCTCCTGCTTCTGCTTCTTCTGCGTCTCCTGCTTCTAGTGCTGCTTCTCCTTCTGCTTCTCTTTCTGCTTCTGCTTATCCTTCTGCTTCTCCTACTCCTAATCCTTCTGTTTTGCCTTCTCCTTCTTCTTCTTCTGCTTCTCCTGCTGCTTCTGCCTCTGTTTATTCTAGTATTTCTGTTTCTTCTGCTTCTGCTTCAGATTGTGCTTCTTCTGTTTCTCCTTCTGCTTCACATTCGCCTTCTGCTTCTTCGGCTTCTTCTGTTTCTTCTGCTTCTGCTTCTCCTGCTTCTTCTGCTTCTCCTGCTTCTCTTTCTGCTTCTCCTACTGCTTCTGCTTCTCCTTCTGCTTCTGCTTCTGCTTTTCTCCTTCTTCTGTTTCTTTTGCTTCTGTTTCTTCTGCTTTTTCCTCTTCTGTTTCTTCTGATTCTACTTCTGCTTCTCCTTCTTCTCCTTCTCTTTCTGCTTCTACTTTTACTTCTTCTGATTCTCCTGCTTCTCCTACTTGTTCTCCTTCTGTTTCTGCTTCTCTTTCTGCTTCTGCTTCTCCTTCTGCTGCTCCTTCTCCTTCTTCTGCTTCTGCCTCTGATTCTGCTTCTTATGCTTATTCTTTTTCTTCTGCTTCTGCTTCTCCTGCTTCTGCTTCTTCTGCTTCTACTGCTTCTCCTTATGCTTCCCCTTCTCCTTCTCCTTCTCCTTCTTCTTCTTCTTCTTCTTCTTCTTCTTCTTCTTCTTCTTCTTCTTCTTCTTCTTCTTCTTCTTCTTCTTCTTCTTCTTCTTCTTCTTCTTCTTCTTCTTCTTCTTCTTCTTCTCTTTCTTTTGCTTCTGCTTTTCCTGCTTCTTCTGCTTCTACTGCTTCTCTTTCTGCTTCTCATTCTGCTTCTGCTTCTCCTTCGGCTTCTCCTATTGCTTCTGATGCTCTTCCTTCTCCTTCTCCTACTTCTGCTTCTCCTTCTGCTTCTGCTTCTCCTTATATTTCTCTTTCTCCTTCTCGTTCTTCTGCTTCTACTTCTGCTTTTGCTTCTGCTACTTATGCTTCTTCTGTTTCTTTTGCTTCTGCATCAGTTGCTCTGCTCTGAGCTTCTCCTGCTTCTCCTGCTTCTGTTTCTGCTTCTTCTTATTCTTCTCTTTCGGGTTCTCCTGCTTCTGCTTCTTGTGCTTCTCCTGATTCTCTTTCTGCTACTCATTCTGCTTCTGCTTCTCCTTCTACTTCTGCTTCTCCTCCTTCTCCTTCTCCTTCTCCTACTTCTGCTTCTCCTTCAGCTTCTGCTTCTTCAGCTTCTCCTGCTTCTCCTTCTGCATCTCCTTCTGCTTGTGCTTGTTCTTATGCTTCTTCTTCTGCTTCTGCTTCTCCTGCTTCTTTTGGTTCACCTTTTGCTTCTCCTGCTTCTCCTTCTGCATCCCCTTCTGCTTGTGCTTGTTCTTATGCTTCTTCTTCTGCTTCTGCTTCTCCTGCTTCTTTTGGTTCACCTTTTGCTTCAGCTTCTTGTGCTTTTCCTGCTTCTCCTTCGGCTTCTCCCTCTGCCTCTCCTTCTGCTTCTCCTTCTATTTGTCCTTCTCCTTCTCGTTCTTCTGCTTTTCCTTCTGCTTCTCCTTCCGCTTCTACATCTTCTCCTTCTCCCTCTGCTTCTGCTTCTCATGCTTCTTCTTTTTCTTCTGCTTCTGGTTCTCCTGCTTCTGCTTCTTCTGCTTCTCCTGCTTCTCTTTCTGCTTCTCCTTCTGCTTCTCCTTCTGCTTCTTCCTCTTCTGCTTCTGCTTCTCCTGCTTCTCCTTTTGCTCCTTCTTCTCCTTTTGCTGCTTCTTCTTCTGCTTCTCCTGCTTCAGCTTCTTCTGCTTCTCCTTCTACTCTTTCTCCTTCAGCTTCTGCTTCTCTTTCTGCTACTCCTTCTCCTTCTTCTGTTTCTTACACTCCTTCTGCTTCTTTTGCTTATTCTTTTTCTTCTGCTTCTGCTTCTTCTGCTTCTCATGCTTCTGCTTCTTCTGTTTCTCCTTCTGCTTCTCCTTTTTCTTCTCCTTCTGCTTCTGCTTATCCTTCTGCTTCTCCTACTCCTAATCCTTCTCTTTTTCCTTTTCCTTCTTTTTCTCCTGCTTCTCTCTCTGCTTCTCCTTCTCCTTCTTCTTCTTCTTCTTCTCCTCCTTCTCCTTCTTCTTCTTCTTCTTCTTCTTCTTCTTCTTCTTCTTCTTCTTCTTCTTCTTCTTCTTCTTCTTCTTCTTCTTCTTCTTCTTCTTCTTCTTCTTCTTCTTCTTCGTATGCTTCTTCGTATGCTTCTGCTTCTGCTTCTGCTTCTATTTCTGCTTCTGCTTATTATTCTTCTGCTTCTCCTTCTCCTTCTTCTGCTTCTCCTTCTCCTTCTGCTTCTCCTTCTGCTTCTGCTTCAATTTCTCCTTCTTCTGCTTCTCATTCTGCTTCTTCTTCTGCTTCCCATGCTTCTGCTTCTTCCGCTTCTCCTTCTGATTCTCCTTCTTCTTCCCCTTCTGCTTAGCCTTCTGCTTCTCCTACTCCTAATCCATCTCTTTCTCCTTCTCCTTCTTTTTCTCCTGCTTCTCCCTCTACTTCTCCTTC
>NW_012299818.1:0-3666 GCF_000151885.1 Dipodomys ordii | reverse complement strand
GCCCCCACTGTGTCCCGTTGTGTCCACAGCTGTGTACCCCGCTGTGTAACGCTGTGTCCCCGCTGTATCGACGTTGTGTCCCGCTGGGTCCCGCTGTGTCCTCGCTGTGTTCCCCGCTGTGTCTCGCAGTGTCCCCCGCTGTGTCCCCCGCTGTGTCCTCGCTGTGTCCCCTGCTGTGTCCCGCTGTGTCCTTGCTGTGTCCCCCGCTGTGTCCCGCTGTGTCCCCGCAGGGTCACCGCTGTTTCCCGCTGTGTCCCGTGGTGTCCCGCTTTGTCCCCCGCTGTGTCCCCCGCTGAGTCCCCGCTGTGTCCCCGCTGTGTCGCGCTCTGTCCTCTCTGTGTCCCCTGCTGTGTCCCGCTGTGTCCCCTGCTGTTTCCTGCTGTGTCTACTGCTGTGTTCCTGCTGTGTCCCGCTGTGTCCCCCTGTGTCCTCACTGTGTCCCACGCTGTGTTCCGCTGAGTCCTTGCTGGGTCCCCCGATGTGCCCCGTTGTGTCCCCAGCTGTGTACCCTGCTGTGGCCCACTCTATCCCCGCTGTTTCGACGCTGTGTCCCACTGTGTCCTTGCTGTGTCCACCGCTGTGTCCCGCTGTGTCCACCGCTGTGTCCCACTGTGTCCCCGCTCTGTCCCGCTGTGTCCACCGCTGTGTCCCGCTGTTTCCCCCGCTGTGTCCCGCTGTGTCCCCCGCTCTGTCCCCCTGTGTCCACCGCTGTGTCCCGCTGTTTCCCCCGCTGTGTCCTGCTGTGTCCTCGCTGTGTCCCCCGCTGTCTCACTCTCTGTCCCCCACTGTGTCTCACGCTTTGCCCTGCTGTGTCCCACTGTGTTCCGCTGTGTCCCGCTGTGCCCCAACTGTGTCCCGTTTTGTCCACAGCTGTGTACCATTCTGTATAATGCTGTGTCCCTGCTGTATCGACGCTGTGTCTCGCTGGGTCCTGCTATGTACTCGGTTGTGTCCAGCTTTGTCACCGCTGTGTCCCCCGCTTTGTCCTGCTGTGTCCTCGCTGGGTTCCCCGCTGGGTCCCGCTGTGTCCCCCGCTGTGTCCCGCTGTGTCCCGCTCTGTCCCTGCTGTGTCCCGCTGTGCCCTGCTGTGTTCTAGCTGTGTCCCCCGCTGTCTCGAGCTCTTTCCTTCGCTGTGTCTCACGATTTGTCCTTGCTTTGTCCCACTGTGTCCTGCTGTGTCCCGCTGTGCCCACACTGTGTCCCCTTGTGTCCACAGATGTGTACCACACTGTGTAACGCTGTATCCCTGCTGTGTCCTGCTGGGTCCCGCTGTGTCCTCGCTGTGTTCCCTGCTGTGTTCCGCTGTGTCCCCCGGTGTGTCCCCTGCTGTGTCCTCGCTGTGTCCCCCGCTGTATCCCGCTGTGTCCTCGCTGTGTCCCCCGCTGTGTCCCGCTGTGTCCCCCGCTGTGTCCCGCTGTGTCCCGCTGTGTCCCCTGCTGTGTACCCTGCTTTGTCCCGCTGTGTCCTCGCTGTGTCCTGCTCTGTCTCCTCCTTGTCCCCGCTGTGTTCCGTTGTGTCCCGTGGTGTCCTGCTTTGTCCCCCACTTTGTCCCCCGCTGAGTCCCCGCTGTGTCCCCGCTGTGTCCCGCTCTGTCCTCCCTGTGTCCCCGGCTGTGTCCCGCTGTGTCCCCTGCTGTGTCCTGCTGTGTCTACTGCTTTGTTCCTGCTGTGTCCCGCTGTGGCCCACTCTGTCCCCGCTGTATGGACGCTGTGTCCCGCTGTGTCCCGCTGTGTCCTCGCTGTGTCCACCGCTCTGTACCGCTCTGTCCACCGCTGTGTCCCGCTTTGTCCCCCGCTCTGTCCCCCTTTGTCTACCGCTGTGTCCCGCTGTTTCCCCCGCTGTGTCCCGCTGTGTCCTCGCTGTGTCCCCCTCTGTCTCCCGCTCTGTCCCACGCTGTGTCTCACGCTTTGTCCCCGATGTGTCCCACTGTGTTCCGCTGTGTCCCGCTGTGACCCCACTGTGTCCCTTTGTGTCCACAGCTGTGTACCACGCTGTGTAACGCTGTGTCCCCGCTGTATCGACACTGTGTCCCGCTGTGTCCCGCAGTGTCCCCCACTGTGTCCCCCGCTGTGTCCTCGCTGTGTTCCCCGCTGTGTCCCGCTGTGTCCTCGCTGTGTCCCCCGCTGTGTCCCGCTGTGTCCCCTGCTGTGTCCCGCTGTGTCCCGCTCTGTCCCTGTTGTGTCTCGCTGTGTCCTGCTGTGTCCTCGCTGTGTCCCCCGCTGTCTCCCGCTCTGTCCCCCGCTTCGTCTCACGATTTGTCCTCGCTGTGTCCCACTGTGTCCCGCTCTGCCCCAACTGTGTCCCGTTGTGTCCACAGATGTGAACCATGCTGTGTAACGCTGTATCCCGGCTGTATCGACGCTGTGTCCCGCTGTGTTCCTCGCTGTGTCCTCGCTGTGTTCCCCGCTGTGTCCCACAGTGTCCCCCGCTGTGTCCCCCGCTGTTTCCTCGCTGTGTCCCCCACTGTGTTCCGCTGTGTCCTCGCTGGGTCATCCACTGTGTCCTGCTGTGTCCACCGCTGTGTCCCGCAGTGTCCCGCTCTGTCCCGCTCTGTCCCGCTCTGTCCCTGCTGTGTCCCGCTGTGTACTGCTGTGTCCTCGCTCTGTCCTCCGCTGTCTCCCGCTCTGTCCCCCGCTGTGTCTCACGATTTGTCCTCGCTGTGTCCCACTGTGTCCCGCTCTGTCCCGCTGTGCCCCCACTGTGTCCCCTTGTGTCCACAGATTTGTACCACACTGTGTAACGCTGTATCCCCGCTGTATCGACGCTGGGTCCCGCTGGGTCCCGCTGTGTCCTCGCTGTGTTCCCTGCTGTGTCTCGCTGTGTGCTGCTGTGTCCTCGATTTGTCCCCCGCTGTCTCCCGCTCTGTCCCCCGCTTCGTCTCACGATTTGTCCTCGCTGTGTCCCACTGTGTCCCGCTGTGCTCCCACTGTGTCCCGTTGTGTCCACAGATGTGTACCACGCTGTGTAAGGCTGTATCCCAGCTGTATCGACACTGTGTCCCGCTGGGTCCCGCTGGGTCCTCGCTGGGTCCACCACTGTGTCCCGCTGTTTCCACCGCTGTGTCCCGCTGTGTCCCCCGTTCTCTCCCCCTGTGTCCACCGCTGTGTCCCGCTGTTTCCCCCGCTGTGTCCCGCTGTGTCCTCGCTGTGTCCCCCGCTGTCTCCCGCTCTGTCCCCCGCTGTGTCTCACAATTTGTCCCCGCTGTGTCCCACTGTGTTCCGCTGTGTCCCACTGTGCCCCCACTGTGTCCCGTTGTGTCCACAGCTGTGTACCACGCTGTGTAATGCTGTATCCCCGCTGTATCGACGCTGTATCCCGCTGTGTCCCTCAATGTCCCCCACTGTGTCCCCCACTGTGTCCTCGCTGTGTTCCCCGCTGTGTCCCGCTGTGTCCTCGCTGGGTCCCCCGCTGTGTCCCCACTGTGTCACCCGCTGTGTCCCGCTGTGTCCCGCTCTGTCCCTGCTGTGTCCCGCTGTGACCTGCTGTGTACTCACTGTGTCCCCCGCTGTCTCCCGCTCTGTCCCCCGTTAAGTCTCACGATTTGTCCTCGCTGTGTCCCACTGTGACCCGCTCTGCCCCCACTGTGTCCCGTTGTGGCCACAGATGTGAACCCCCTCTGTGGAAAGCTGTATCCCCGCTGTATCACAGCTGTGTCCACGCTTGGAT
>NW_012299817.1:0-3667 GCF_000151885.1 Dipodomys ordii | reverse complement strand
GAGAAGAGCAGAAGCAGAAGCAGAAGGAAAACCAGAAGCAGAAGGAGAAGCAGAAAGAGAAGCAGAAGAAGAAGTAGAAGAACCAGCAGTAGGAGAAGCAGCAGAAGAATCAGAAAAACAAGCAGGAGAAGCAGAAGCAGAAAGAGAAGAAGAAGCAGTAGAAGCATAAGAAGCAGAAGCAGGAGAAGCAGAAGCAGAAGCTAAAGAAGAAGAATAAGAAGCAGAAGCAGAGGGAAAAACAGAAGAAGGAGAAAGAGCAGCAGAAGGTGAAGCAGAAGGAGATGCAGAAGCAGAAAGAGAAGCAGAAACAGAAGGAGAAGAAGAAGGAGAATTTGGAGAATCAGAAGAAGCAGAAGCAGAAGCTGAAAGAGAAGGAGAAGGAGATGCAGAAGGAGAAGGACAAGCAGGAGAAGCAGAAGAAGCAGAAGCGGGAGGAGCAGAATAAGAAGAAGAAGAAGAAGAAGAGGAAGAAGAAGAAGAAGAAGAAGAAGAAGAAGAAGAAGAAGAAGAAGAAGAAGAAGAAGAAGAAGAAGAAGAAGAAGAAGAAGAAGAAGAAGAAGGAAAAGGAGAAGGAGAAGGAGAAGAAGAAGGAGAAGGAGAAGCAGTAGAAGCAGAAGAAGCAGAAGCCGGAGAAGCAGAAGCAGAAGAAAGAGAAACAGAAGCAGAAGAAACAGAAGAGGCCCAAGAAGCAGAAGGAGAACCTGATGCAGAAGAAGCAGAAGCAGCAGAAGCTGGAAAAGCAGAAGCAGAAGAAACAGAACAAGCAGAAGAAGCAGAACGAAAAGCAGAAGAAGAAGAAGGAGAAAGAGAAGGAGTAGGAGTAGGAGGAGCAGAAGGAGAATCAGAAGCACAAAGAGAAGCAGAAGGAGAAGCAGAAGGAGAAACAGAAGAAGCAGAAGTAGGAGAAGCAGAAGCAGAAGCAGAATGAGAAGCACAAGAAGGAGAAATTGAAAGAGAAGGAGAATGATATGGAGAAGCAGAAGGAGAAGTAGGAGAAGCAGAAGAAGAAGAAGCAGGAGAAGCAGAAGCAGAAGAAACAGAAGAAGGAGAAGAGCAGAAGCAGAAACAGACGGAGAAGCAGAAGCAAAAGGAGAAACAGAAGAAGGAGAAGCTGAAGCAGAAGAAGCAACAGAAAAAGCAGAAGAAGCAGAAGAAGAAGCAGCAGGAGAAGCAGAAGAAGAAGAAAGAGAAGGAGAAGCAGAAAGAGAAGCAGAAGCAGAAAGAGAAGCAGAAACAGAAGGAGAACAAGAAATAGAAGCAGGAGAATCAGAAGAAGCAGAAGTAGAAGCAGAAAGAGGAGAAGAACGAGAAGCAGAAGTAGAATAAGAAGAAACAGAAGAAGAAGAAACAGAAGCAAAAGAAACAGAAGAAGAAGAGCAGAAGCAGAAGGAGAAGCAGAAGCAGAAGGAGAAGCAGAAAGAGAAGCAGGTGAAGCAGAAGAAGTAGCAGCAGGAGATGCAGAAGAAACAGCAGAAGCCGAAGAAGCAGAAGCAGAATTTGAAGCAGAAGGAGAAACAGAAGAAGCACAATTTAAAGCATAAGCAGAAGAAACAGAAATAGTAGAATAAGCAGAAGCAGAAGCAGCAGGAAAAGCAGAAGAAGAAGATGTGGAAGGCGAAAGAGGAATATTAGGAGTAGGAGAAGCAAAAGGATAAGCAGAAGCAGAAAGAGACGCAGAAGGAGAAACAGCAAGAGAAGTAGGAGAAGCAGGAGAAGCAGAAGCAGGAGAAGCAGAAGCAGGAGAAGCAGAAGAAACAGAAGACGCAGAAGCAGAATGAGAAGCAGAAGGAGAAATTGAAGCAGAAGCAGAAGGAGAAGGAGAAGCAGAAGCAGAAGAAGAAGCAGAAGAAGGAGAAGGACAAGGAGAAGGAGAAAGAAAAGCAGAAAGAGAAGCAGAACGAGAAGCAGGAGAAGCAGAAGCTGGAGAAGCCGAAGCAGAAGAAACAGAAGAAGGGGAAGAAGCAGAAGCAGAAGGAGAAGCAGAAACAGAAGGAAAAGCAGAAAGAGAAGCAGGAGAAGCAGAAGAAGCAGCAGCAGGAGAAGCAGAAGCAGAAGAAGCCGAAAAAGCAAAAGCAGAACCTGAAGCAGAAGGAGAAGCAGGAGAAGCAGAAGAAGCAGAATCTGGAGAAGCAGAAGGAGAAGCAGAAGCAGAAAGAGAAGCAAAAGCAGAAGGAGAAACAGAAGAAACAGAAGAAGCAGAGGCAGTATCAGAAGAAGCAGAAGATTCAGAAGCAGAAGGAGAAGCAGAAGGAAAAGCAGAAGAACTAGAAGGAGAAGGAGAAGGAGAAACAGGAGTAGAAGCAGAAAGAAAAGCAGAAGAAGGAGCAGTAGAAGGAAAAGCGGCAGGAGAAACAGAAAGAGCAGCAGAAGGAGAAGCAGGAAATGCAGAAACAGGAGAAGAACAAGCAGAAGAAACAGGAGAAGGACAAGAAGCAGAAGCAGAAGGAGAAGCAGAAAGAGAAGGAGGGGAAGCAGAAGAAGCAGAAGCAGGAGAAGCAGAAGCATAAGAATCCGAAGAAGCAGAAGCAGAACCTGAAGCAGAAGGAGAAGCAGGAGAAGCAGAAGAATCAGAATCTGGAGAAGCAGAATGAGAAGCAGAAGGAGAAGCAGAAGCAGAAAGAGAATCAAAAGCAGAAGGAGAAGCAGAAGAAACAGAAGAAGTAGAAGCAGTAGCAGTTGTAGCAGAAGCAGTAGGAAAAGCAGAAAGAAAAGCAGAAGAACAAGAAGCAGAAGGAGAAGCAGAAAGAGAAGCAGGTAAAGCAGAAGAAGAAGCAGAAGGAGAATCAGAAGGAGAAGCAGAAGAAGGAGAAGGAGAAGCAGAAGAAGATGCAGAAGGAGAAGCAGAAGAAGCAGAAGCAGAAGGAGAAGCAGGAAAAGCAGAAGAAGCAGAAGCAAAAGGTGAAGCAAAAGAAGGAGAAGGAGAAGCAGAGGCAGAAGAAGAAGCATAAGGACAAGCACAAGCAGAAGGAGATGCAGAAGGAGAATCAGGAGAAGCAGAAGAAGCAGAAGCTGAAAGAGAAGCAGAAGTAGGAGAAGGAGAAGGAGGAGAAGCAGAAGCAGAAGGAGAAGCAGAAGCAGAATGAGAAGCAGAAAGAGAAGCAGGAGGAGGACAAGAAGCAGAAGCAGTAGAAGCCGAAAGAGAAGAAGCAGAAACAGAAGCAGAAGGAGAAGCAGAAGGAGAAGGAGAAGCAGCAGAAGAAGTAGAACCAGAAATTCAGGCACGAGAAACAGAAGAAGCAGAAGCAGAAGGAGAAGCACAAAGAGAAGCAGAAGGAGAAGTAGAAAAAGCAGCAGAAGAAGCAGAAAAACAAGCAGGAGAAGCAGAAGCAGAAAGAGAAGTAGAAGCAGAAGAAGAAGCAGTAGAAGCAGAAGAAGCAGAAACAGGAGAAGCAGAACCAGAAGAAAAAGAAGAAGCATAAGAAGCAGAAGCAGAGGGAGAAACAGAAGAAGGAGAAGGAGCAGCAGAAGGTGAAGCAGAAGGAAATGCAGAAGCAGAAAGAGAAGCAGAAATAGAAGAAGAAGAAGGAGAAGTTGGAGAATCAGAAGAAGCAGAAGCAGAAAGTGAAGCAGAAGAAGGAGAAGGAGAAGCAGAAGGAGAAGGACAAGCAGGAGAAGCAGAAGAAGCAGAAGCGGGAGAAGCAGAAGAAGAAACAGAAGAAGGAGAAGG
>NW_012299816.1:0-3667 GCF_000151885.1 Dipodomys ordii | reverse complement strand
TATGTCCCGCTGTGTCCCCCGCTGTCTCCCACTTTGTCCCACGCTGTGTCCCGCTCTATCCCGCTGTGTCCTCCCTTTGTCCCCCGCTGTGTCCCGCTGTGTCCGGCACTGTGTCCCACTGTGTCTACTGCTGTGTCCCCCTGTGTCCTGCTGTGTCCAACTGGGTTTCTGCTGTATCCACGCTGGGTCCCGCTGGGTCCTGCTCTGTCATCCCTGTGTCCCCCGCTGTGTCCCGCTGTGTCCCCCGCTGTGTCTCTGCTGTGTCCACGCTGTGTCCCCGCTGTGTCCCGCTTTGTCCCGCTGTGTACTGCTGTGGCCCCTTCTGAATCCCGCTGTGTCCCAATGTGTACTCGCTCTGTCCCCCGCTGTGTCCCGCTGTGTCCTCCCTGTGTCCCCCGCTGTGTCCCGCTGTGTCCCGCTGTGTACCCCACTGTGTCCAGCTGTGTCACCGCTTTGTCTCGCTGTGGCCACTCTCTGTCTCCGCTGTCCCCCGCTGTGTCCCCCGCTGTGTCCCGCTGTGTCCCGCTGTGTCCCCCGCTTTGTCCTGCTGTGTTCCGCAGTGTTTCCGCTGTGTCCCGCTGTGTCACACTGTGTCCCGTGGTGTCCCACTTTGTCCCATGCTGTGTCCCCCGCTGAGTCCCCGCTGTGTCGCCGCTGTGTCCCCCTGTGTCCTCGCTGTGTCCCCCGCTGTCTCCCGATTTGACTCCCGCTGTGTTCCGCTGTGTCCCGCTGTGTCCCCGCTGTGTCCCCAGCTGTGTCCCGCTGTGTCCCGCTGTGTACCCCGCTGTGTGCTGCTATGTTCCCGCACTGTCCCCGCTGTGTCCCGCTGTGTCCCGCTGTGTCCTCGCTGTGTCCCCAGCTGTGTACCCCACTGTGTCCGGCTGTGTCCCTGCTGTATCGATGCTGGGTCCCGCTGGGTCCCGCTGTGTCCTAACTTTGTCCCCCGCTGTGTCTCGCTGTGTCCGGCACTGTGTCCCGCTGTGTCTATTGCTGTGTCCCGGCTGTGTCCCGCTGTGTCCAGCTGGGTCCCTGCTGTATCCACGCTGGGTCCCGCTGGGTCCTTCTCTGTCATCCCTGTGTCCCCCGCTGTGTCCCGCTCTGTCCCCCGCTGTGTCTCTGCTGTGTCCCCGCTGTGTCCCGCTTTGTCCCGCTGTGTACTGCTGTGTCCCCCGCTGAATCCCGCTGTGTCCCAATGTGTCCCAATGTGTCCTCGCTCTGTCCCCCGCTGTGTCCCGCTGTGTCCTCCCTGTGTCCCCCGCTGTGTCCCGCTGTGTCCCGCTGTGTCTCCCGCTGTGTTCCCCGCTATGTCCCGCTGTGTCCCGCTTTGTCCTGCTGTGTCCTTGCTGTGTCCCACGCTGTGTTCCGCTGTGTCCCCCGCTGTCTCCCGCTGTGTCCCGCTGTGTCCCCGCTGTGTCCCGCTGTGTCCCCCGCTGTTTCCCCTGTGTCCCGCTGTGTCCCTGCTGTGACCCTCTCTGTCCCCGCTCTATTGACGCTGTGTCCCGGTGTGTCCCGCTGTGTCCGCGCTGTGTTAACGGCTGTGTCCCGCTGTGTACCCCTCTGTGTCCCCTGCTGTGTCCCGCTGTGTCCCCTCTCTGTCCCCTACTGTCCCCCGATGTGTCCCCTGCTGTCTTGCTCTGTCGCCCGCTTTGTCCCGCTGTGCCCCTGCAGTGTCCCCGCTGTGTCCCACTATGTCACACTGTGTCCCGTGTTGTCCCGCTTTGTCCCCCGCTGTGACCTCGCAGTGTTTCCCGCTGTGTCCTGCTGTGTCCTCGCTGTGTTCCCCGCTGTGTCCTGCTGTGTCCCCCGTTGTGTCCACCGCTGTGTCCTCGCTGTGTCCCCCGCTTTGTCCCGCTGTGTCCTCGCTGGGTCCCCCGCTGTGTCCCGCTGTGTCTCCCGCTGTGTCCCCCGCTGTGTCCGACTGTGTCCCGCTCTGTCCCCGCTGTGTCCCCGCTGTGTGCCCGCTGTGTCCCGCTGTGTACCCCGCTGTGTCCAGCGGTGTCCTTTTGTGTCACGCTGTTTCCCCGCTGTGTCCCTGCTGTGTCCCTCTGTGTACCTCGCTGTGTCCAGCTTTGTCCCCGCTGTGTCTCGCTGTGTCCCACGCTCTGTCCCACACTGTGTCCCGAAGTGTCCCCCGCTGTGTCCCGCTGTGTCCCTCGCTGTGTCCCCCGCTGAGTCCCCGCTGTGTCACCGCTGTGTCCCGCTGTTTCCTCGCTGTGTCCCCTGCTGTCTCCCTCTCTGTCCCCCGCTGTGTCTCACGCTTTGTCCCCGCTGTGCTGTGTCCCACTGTGTCCCGCTGTGTCCGGCTGTGCCCCCACTGTGTCCCGTTGTGTCCACAGTGTGTACCACGCTGTGTAACGCTGTGTCCTCGCTGTGTTCCCCACTGTGTCCTGCTGTGTCCCCCGCTGTGTCCCCCGCTGTCTCCAGCTCTGTCCTCCGCTGTGTCTCACGCTTTGTCCCCGCTGTGTCCCACTGTGTCCCGCTGTGTCCAGCTGTGCCCCGACTGTGTCCCGTTGTGTCCACAGCTGTGTACCACGCTGTGTAACGCTGTGTGCCCGCTGTATTGACGCTGTGTCCCGGTGTGTCCCGCTGTGTCCTTGCTGTGTTCCTCGCTGGGTCTCCCGCTGGGTCCTGCTGTGTCCCCCGCTGTGTCCCGCTTTGTCCCGCTGTGTCCTCGCTGTGTCCCCCGCTGTATCCCGTTGTGTCCCTAGCTGTTTACCCCGTTGTGTCCCGCTCTATCGACTCTGTGTCCCACTGGGTCCCGCTGTTTCCTTCCTGGGTTTCCCGCTGTGTCTCGCTGTGTCCCCGCTGTATCGACGCTGTGTCCCTGCTGTGTCCCGCTGTGTGCCCCTCTGTGTCCCGCTGTGTCCCCCCCTGAGTACTCGCTGTGTCACCGCTGTGTCCCGCTGTTTCCTCGCTGTGTCCCCTGCTGTCTCCCTTCTGTCCCCCGCTGTGTCTCACACTTTGTCCCTGCTGTGTCCCTCTGTGTACCCCGCTGTGTCCAGCTTTGTCCCCGCTGTGTCTCGCTGTGTCCCACGCTCTGTCCCACACTGTGTCCCGCAGTGTCCCCCGCTGGGTCCCGCTGTGTCCCCCGCTGAGTCCCCGCTGTGTCACCGCTGTGTCCCGCTGTTTCCTCGCTGTGTCCCCTGCTGTCTCCCTCTCTGCCCCCGCTGTGTCACACGCTTTGTCCCCGCTGTGTCCAACTGTGTCCCGCTGTGTCCGGCTGTGCCCCCACTGTGTCCCGTTGTGTCCACAGTGTGTACCACGCTGTGTAACGCTGCGTCCCCACTGTATCGATGCTCTGTCCCGCTGTGTCCCGCTGTGTCCTCGCTGTGTTCCCCACTGTGTCCCGCTGTGTCCCCCGCTGTGTACCCCGCTGTGTCCTCATTTTGTCCCCCTGTTGTTCCCGCTGTGTCCTCACTGGGGTAGCTCACTGTGTCTCACTGTGTCCCTCCGCTGTGTACCACACTGTGTAACTCTGTGTGCCCACTGTATTGACGCTGTGTCCCGCTGTGTCCACGCTGTGACCTCCCTGTGATCCCCGCTGAGTCCTGCGAGAACCACGCATGAGTCCCACGATGTGTCCCCTAGAGTCCCCGCTGTGACTGCTGGGGTCTTCCCTGGGTCTCCCGCTGGGTCCGCTAGGTCCTCCCTTGTGTCCAATGGAGAC
>NW_012299815.1:0-3667 GCF_000151885.1 Dipodomys ordii | reverse complement strand
GCTTCTGCTTCTCCTGCTTCTGCTTCTTCTGCTTCCCCTCCTCTTTCTAGCTTCTCCTTCTGTTTCTGCTTCTCCTTCTGCTTCTGCTTCTTGTCCTTCTCCTGTTTCTTCTGCTTCTGCTTCTCCTGCTTCTTCTGCTTTTCCTGCTTCTCTTTCTGCTTCTCCTTCTGCTTTTCCTTCTCCTTCTGCTTCTGCTCCTTCTCCTTCTTCTGTTTCTTCTTCTTCTGCTTCTCCCGCTTCTGCTTCTTCTGCTTCTCCTGCTTCTCGTTCTGCTTCTCTTCGTCGGCTTCTCTTTCTACTTCTTCTCCTTCTGATTCTGCTTCTTCTACTTCTTCTCTCCTTCTGCTTCTGCTTCTTCTGCTTCTCCTGCTTCTCCTTCTGCATCTCCTTCTGCTTGTGCTTTTCGTCTTCTTCTTCTTCTGCTTCTCCTTCTCCTTCTTCTGCTTCTCCGTCTGCTTCTGCTTCTTCTGCCTTTCCTGATTCTCCTTCTGCTTCTCCTTCTTCTTCTCCTTCTGTTTCTCCTTCTCCTTCTCGTTCTTCTCCTATTCCTTCTGCTTCTCTTTCTGCTTCGGCATCTTCAGCTTCTTCTGCTACTGCTTCTGCTTCTTCTGTTTCTTCTGCTTCTCCGTCTGCTTTTGCTTCTCTTTCTGCTTCTGCTTCTCCTTCTTGTTCTCCTTCTTCTTCTCCAGATTCTGCTTCTTCTGCTTCTCCTGCTTCTCCTTCTGCTTCAGGTTCTGCTTCTGCTTCTTTGGCTTCTTCCGCTTCTATTTCTGCTTCTCCTTCTGTTTCTGCTTCTCTTTCTGCTTCTGTTTCTTCTCCTTCTTCTATTTCTTCTGCTTATGCTTCTCCTGCTTCTCCTTCTGTTTCTCTTTATTCTTATCCTTCTGCTTCTCCTTCTCCTTCTCCTTCTTCTGCTTCTCCTTCTCCTTCTGCTTCTCCTTCTGCATCTTCTTCTGTTTCAATTTCTCCTTCTTCTGCTTTTCATTCTGCTTCTGCTTCTCCTGCTTCTGCTTCTTCTGCTTCTCCTGCTTCTCCTTCTCATTCTCCTTCTCTTTCTGCTTCTGCTTAACCGTCTCTTTCTCCTACTCCTAATCCTTCTCTTTCTCCTTCTTCTTCTTCTGTTTTTCCTGCTACTTCTTCTTCTGCTTCTTCTTCTTTTTCTGCTTTTTCAGTTTCTTCTGCTTCAGCTTCTGCTTCTTCTGCTTCTCCTTCTGCTTCTGTTTCTCCTTCTGCTTCTGCTCTTCTCCTTCTTCTGTTTCTTCTGCTTCTGCTTCTCCTGCTTCTCCTTCTTCTGCTTCTCCTACTTCTCCTTCTGCTTCTCCGTCTCATTCTCCTTCTCCTTCAATTTCTCCTTCTTGTGCTTCTCATTCTGCTTCTGCTTCTGCTTCTCCTGCTTCTGCTTCTGTTTCTCCTTCTGCTTCTCCTTCTGTTTCTCTTTCTGCTTCTAATTCTGCTTCTGCTCCTCCTACTCCTAATCCTTCTCTTTCTCCTTTTTATTCTTCTGCTTCTCGTTCTGCTTCTGCTTCTTCTGCTTGTTCTGTATCTTCTGCTTCTGCTTTTCCAGCTTCTGCTGCTTCTGCTTGTCCTTCTGCTTCAGGTTCTCCTTCTGCTTCTTGGGCTTCTTCTGTTTCTTCTGCTTCTGCTTCTCCTGTAACTGCTTCTTCTGCTTCTGTTTCTATTTCTGCTTCTCCTTCTGCTTCTGCTTCTCCTTCTGCTCCTACTCCTTCTTCTGTTTCTTCTTCTGCTTCTCCCGCTTCTGCTTCTTCTGCTTCTCCTGATTGTCCTTCTGCTTCTGCTTCTCCTTCTCCCTCTTCTGCTTCTCTTTCTGCTTCTGCTTCTTCTGATTCTCCAACTAATCCTTCTGTTTCTGCTTCTCTTTCTGCTTCTGCATCTCCTTCTGCTTCACATTCTGCTGCTCCTTCTCCTTCTTCTGTTTCTCCCTCTGCTTCTATTTCTGCTTCTTATGCTTCTTCTTTTTCTTCTGCTTCTGCTTCTCCTGCTTCTGCTTCTTCTGCTTCTACTGCTTCTTCTTCTGGTTCTGCTTCTTCTGCTTCTACTTCTCTTTCTGCTTCTGCTTCTCCTGCTTGTTTTTCTGCTTCTTCTGCTGCTTCTCCTTCTGCTGCTTCTTTTACTACTCCTTGTGCTTCTCTTTCTGCTTCTCCTTTTGCTTCTGCTTCTTCTGCTTTTCCTGCTTCTCCTCCTGCTTCTGCTTCTCCTGCTTCTCCTTCTGCTTCTCCTTCTGCATCTTCTTCTGCTTCTCCTTCTCCTTCTTCTGCTTCTCCTTCTGATTCTCCTTCTGCTTCTTCTTCTTCTGCTTTACCTGCTTCTCTTTCTGCTTCTCCTTCTGCTTCTCCTTCTCCTTCTTGTTCTTCTGCTTTTCCTTCTGCTTCTCGTTGTGCTTCTGCTACAACTGCTACTGCTTCTACTTCTTCTGTTTCTTCTGCTTCTCCTTCTGCTTTTGATTCTCTTTCTGCTTCTGCTTCTCCTTTTGCTTCTCCTTCTGCTTCTCCAGCTTCTGCTTCTTCTGCTTCTCCTGCTTCTCCTTCTGCTTCAGGTTCTGCTTCTGCTTCTTCGGATTCTTATGCTTCTGCTTCTCCTGCTTCTGCTTCTTCTGCTTTCCCTCCTTTTCTTCCTGCTTCTCCTTCTGCTTTTGATTCTCTTTCTGCTTCTGCTTCTCCTTCTGCTTCTCATTCTGCTTCTCCAGATTCTGCTTCTTCTGCTTCTCCTGCTTCTCCTTCTGTTTCAGGTTCTTCTTCTGCGTCTTCGCATTCTTATGCTTCTGCTTCTCCTGCTTCTGTTTCTTCTGCTTTCCCTCCTTCTCTTTCTGCTTCTCCTTCTGTTTCTGCTTCTCCTTCTGCTTCTGCTTCTTGTCCTTCTCCTGTTTCTTCTGCTTCTGCTTCTCAAGTTTCTGCATCTCCTGCTTCTCCTTCTGCTGCTCTTTCTGCTTCTCCTGCTGCTTTTCCTTCTCCTGCTCCTTCTTCTGCTTCTCTTTCTGCTTCTCCTTCTGTTTCTCCTTCTCCTTCTCCTTCTCGTTCTTCTGCTTTCCCTTCTGCTTCTCCTTCTACTTCTGCATCTTCTGCTGCTTCTGCTACTGCGTCTGCTTCTTCTGTGTCTTCTACTTCTCCTTCTGCTTCTCCTTCTGCTTTTGCTTCTCTTTCTGCTTCTGCTTATCCTTCTGCTTCTCCAGATTCTGCTTCTTCCCCGTCTCCTGCTTCTCCTTCTGCTTCAGGTTCTGCTTCTGCTTCTTCGGCTTCTTCTGCTTCTGCTTCTCCTGCTGCTGCTTCTGCTTATCCTGCTTCTCCTTCTGCTTTTCCTTCTGTTTCTGCTTTTCCTTCTGCTTCTGCTTCTTCTCCTTCTTCTGTTTCTTCTGCTTCTGCTTCTCCTGCTGCTGCTTGTCCTGCTTCTCGTTCTGCTTCTCTTTCTGCTTCTCCCTCTCCTTCTCCTTCTTCTTCTGCTTCTCCTTCTGCTTCAATTTCTCCTTCTGCTTCTCATTCTGCTTCTGCGTCTTCTGTTTTTTCTGCTTCTCCTGCTTCTGCTTCTTCTGCTTCTCCTGCTTCTCGTGCTGCTTCTCCTTCTGCTTCTCTTTCTGCTTCTGCTTATCCTTCTGCTTCTCCTACTAGTAATCCTTCTCTTTTGCCTTCTCCTTCTTCTTCTTCAGCTTCTCCTG
>NW_012299814.1:0-3667 GCF_000151885.1 Dipodomys ordii | reverse complement strand
CTCTCTCTCTCTCTCTCTCTCTCGTCGTCTCGTCATCATCATCTCTCTTTCATCTGCTTCTACTTTTGTGCTTCTTCTGCTTCTACTGCTTCTCTTTCTGCTTCTCATTCTGCATCTGCTTCTCCTTCTGCTTCTCCTATTTCTTCTGCGGCTCTTCCTATTCCTACTTCTACTTCTCCTTCTGCTTCTGCTTCTTCTGCTTCTCCTGCTTCTCCTTCTGCATCTGCTTCTGCTTCTGCTTCTCCTTCTGCTGCTTCTTCTGCTTCTGTTTCTCCTTCTGCTTCTTCTGCTTCTGTTTCTCCTTCTGCTTCTTCTGCTTCTCCTTCTGATTCTCCTTCTGCTTCTCCTTCTGTTTCTCCTTCTCCTTCTCGTTCTTCTGCTTTTCTTTCTGCGTCTCCTTCTGCTTTTGATTCTCTTTCAGCTTCTGCTTCTCCTTCAGCTTCTCATTCAGCTTCTCCAGATTCTGCTTCTTCTGCTTCTCCTGCTTCCGCTTTTGCTTCAGGTTTTGCTTCTGCTTCTTCGGATTCTTATACTTGTGCTTCTCCTGCTTCTGCTTCTTCTGCTTCCCCTCCTCTTTCTGCTTCTCCTTCTGTTTCTGCTTCTCCTTCTGCTTCTGCTTCTTGTCATTCTCCTGTTTCTTCTGCTTCTGCTTCTCCTGCTTCTGCTTCTTCTGCTTTTCCTGCTTCTCTTTCTGCTTCTCCTTCTGCTTTTCCTTCTCCTTCTGCTTCTGCTCCTTCTCCTTCATCTGTTTCTTCTTCTTCTGCTTCTCCCGCTTCTGCTTCTTCTGCTTCTCCTGCTTCTCGTTCTGCTTCTCTTCGTCGGCTTCCCTTTCTACTTCTGCTTCTGCTTCTTCTGATTCTGCTTCTTCTACTTCTTCTCTCCTTCTGCTTCTGCTTCTTCTGCTTCTCCTGCTTCTCCTTCTGCATCTCCTTCTGCTTGTGCTTTTCGTCTGCTTCTTCTTCTGCTTCTGCTTCTCCTTCTCCTTCTTCTGCTTCTCCGTCTGATTCTGCTTCTTCTGCCTTTCCTGATTCTCCTTCTGCTTCTCCTTCTTCTTCTCCTTCTGTTTCTCCTTCTCCTTCTATTTCTTCTGCTATTCCTTCTGCTTCTCTTTCTGCTTCTGCATCTTCAGCTTCTTCTGCTACCGCTTCTGCTTCTTCTGTTTCTTCTGCTTCTCCTTCTGCTTTTGCTTCTCTTTCTGCTTCTGCTTCTCCTTTTGGTTCTCCTTCTTCTTCTCCAGATTCTGTTTCTTCTGCTTCTCCTTCTGCTTCAAGTTCTGCTTCTGCTTCTTCGGCGTCTTCTGCTTCTATTTCTGCTCTCCTTCTGTTTCTGCTTCTCTTTCTGCTCCTGTTTCTTCTCCTTCTTCTATTTCTTCTGCTTATGCTTCTCCTGTTTCTCCTGCTTCTCCTTCTGTTTCTCTTTATTCTTTTCCTTCTGCTTCTGCTTCTCCTTCTTCTGCTTCTCCTTCTGCTTCTGCTTCTCCTTCTGCATCTTCTTCTTTTTCAATTTCTCCTTCTTCTGCTTTTCATTCTGCTTCTGCTTCTCCTGCTTCTCCTTCTCCTTCTCCTTCTCTTTCTGCTTCTGCTTATCCTTCTGTTTCTCCTACTCCTAATCCTTCTCTTTCTCCTTCTCCTTCTTCTGCTTTTCCTGCTTCTTCTTCTTCTGCTTCTTCTTCTTTTTCTGCTTTTTCAGTTTCTTCTGCTTCAGCTGCTGCTTCTTCTGCTTCTTCTGCTTCTGTTTCTACTTCTGCTTCTGCTCTATTCCTTCTTCTGTTTCTTCTGCTTCTGCTTCTCCTGCTTCTCCTTCTTCTGCTTCTCCTACTTCTCCTTCTGCTTCTCCGTCTCATTCTCCTTCTCCTTCAATTTCTCCTTTTTGTGCTTCTAATTCTGCTTCTGCTTCTGCTTCTCCTGCTTCTGCTTCTTCTGTTTGTCCTTCTGCTTCTCCTTCTGCTTCTCTTTCTGCTTCTAATTCTGCTTCTGCTCCTCCTACTCCTAATCCTTCTCTTTCTCCTTCTTCTTCTTCTGCTTCTCGTCCTGCTTCTGCTTCTTCTGCTTGTTCTGTTTCTTCTGCTTCTGCTTTTCCAGCTTCTGATGCTTCTGCTTCTCCTTCTGCTTCAGGTTCTCCTTCTTCTTCTTCAGCTTCTTCTGTTTCTTCTGCTTCTGCTTCTCCTGCAACTGCTTCTTCTGCTTCTGTTTCTATTTCTGCTTCTCCTTCTGCTTCTGCTTCTCCTTCTGCTCCTTCTCCTATTTCTGTTTCTTCTTCTTCTTCTGGTTCTCCCGCTTCTGCTTCTTCTGCTTCTCCTGCTTTTCCTTCTCCTTCTGCTTCTCCTTCTCCTGCTTCTGGTCTGCTTCTTCTGATTCTCCAACTTTTCCTTCTTCTCCTTCTATTTCTGCTTCTCTTTCTGCTTCTGCATCTCCTTCTGCTTCACCTTCTGCTACTCCTTCTCCTTCTTCTGTTTCTCCCTCTGCTTCTGCTGCTTATGCTTCTTCTTTTTCTTCTGGTTCTGCTTCTCCTGCTTCTGCTTCTTATGCTTCTACTGCTTCATCTTCTGCTTCTTCTGCTTCTACTTCTCTTTCTGCATCTGCTTCTCCTGCTTGTTTTTCTGCTTCTTCTGCTGCTTTTTCTACTTCTCCTTCTGCTTCTCTTTTTGCTTCTCCTTCTGCTTCTGCTTCTTCTGTTTCTGCTGCCTGAATTTCTGGTTCTACTTCTTCTGCTGCTTCTCCTTCTGCTTCTGCTTCTCCTTCTGCTTCTGTTTCTGCTTCTTCTCTTTCGGCTTCTCCTGCTTCTGCTTCTTGTCCTCCTCCTGCTTTTCTTTCTGCTTCTCATTCTGCTTCTGCTTCTTCTGCTTCTCCTTCTGCATCTTCTTCTGCTTCTGCTTCTCCTTCTCCTTCTTCTGCTTCTCCTTCTGATTCTTCTTCTTCTGCTTTACCTGCTTCTCTTTCTGCTTCTCCTTCTGCTTCTCCTTCTGTTTCTCCTTCTCCTTCTTGTTCTTCTGCTTTTCCTTCTGCTTCTGCTACAACTGCTACTGCTTCTCCTTCTTCTGTTTCTTCTGCTTCTCCTTCTGCTTTTGATTCTCTTTCTGCTTCTGCTTCTCCTTCTGCTTCTCATTCTGCTTCTCCAGATTCTGATTCTTCTGCTTCTCCTGCTTCTCCTTCTGCTTCAGGTTCTGCTTCTGCTTCTTCGGATTCTTATGCTTCTGCTTCTCCTGCTTCTGCTTCTTCTGCTTCCCCTCCTTCTCTTTCTGCTTCTCCTTCTGCTTCTGCTTCTTGTCCTTCTCCTGTTTCTTCTGCTTGTTCTTCTCCTGTTTCTGCATTTCCTGCTTCTCCTTCTGCTGCTCTTTCTGTTTCCCCTGCTGCTTTTCCTTCTACTGCTCCTTCTTCTGCTTCTCTTTCTGCTTCTACTCCTGTTTCTACTTCTCCTTCTCCTTCTAGTTCTTCTGCTTTTCCTTCTGCTTCTCCTTCTGCTTCTGAATCTTCTGCTTCTTCTGCTACTGCCTCTGCTTCTTCTGTTTCTTCTGCTTCTCCTTCTGCTTTTGCTTCTCTTTCTGCTTCTGCTTCTCCTTCTGGTTCTCCTTCTTCTTCTCCAGATTCTGCTTCTTCTGCTTCTCCTGCTTCTCCTTCTGCTTTAAGGTTCTGCTTTGCTTCTTCGGCTTCTCTGCTCTTTTTCTGCT
>NW_012299813.1:0-3668 GCF_000151885.1 Dipodomys ordii | reverse complement strand
ACAGCCGGACACAGCGGGTCACAGCAGGGACACAGCGAGGACACAGCAGGACACAGCGGGGGACACAGCGGAACACAGCGGGGGACACAGCGGGGGACATGGCGGGACACAGCGTGATACACCGGGGGACACAGGTTGGACACAGCGGGACACAACGCGGAACACAACGAGGACACAGCGGGACAGAGCGGGATAGAGTCGATACAGCGGGGACACAGCGGGACACAGTGCGGTACACAGCTGGGGACACAAAGGGACACAGTGGGGGACACAGCAGGACACAGCGGGACACAGTGGGACACAGCGGGGACAAAACGTGAGACACAGCGGGGGACAGAGCGGGAGACAGCGAGGACACAGCGGGCACTCAGCGGGGGACACAGCGGGGGACAAAGCGGGACACCAAGAAACACAGTGTGACACAGCGGGACACAGTGGGACACAGCGGGAAACAGCGGTGACCTTGCAGGGACACAGCGGGACACAGTGGGGGACACAGCGGGACACAGTAGGGGACACAGCGGAATACAGTGGAGGACAGAGCGTGGAACACAGCGAGACATAGCGGGGACAAAGCTGGACACAGCGGGGTACACAGCGGGACACAGCGGGGACACAGCCTGGACAGAGCGGGACACAGTGGGTCACAGCAGGGACACAGCTGGACACAGCGGGACACAGCGGTGGACACAGCGACACACAGTGGTGGTCCCAGTGAGGACACAGCAGACACAGCAGGGACACAGCGAGGACACAGCTGGGGACAAAGCGGTGGACACAGCGGGACACAGCGGTGAACACAGCGAGGACACAGCGGGACACAGCGGGACACAGCGTCGATACAGCGGGGACACAGCGTTACACAGCGTGGTACACAGCGTGGTACACAGCTGTGGACACAACGGGACACAGTGGGGGCACAGCCGGACACAGCCGGACACAGTGGGACACAGCGGGGACAAAGCGTGAGACACAGCGGGGGACAGAGAGGGAGACAGTAGGGGACTCAGCGAGGACACAGCGGCACACAACGGGACACAGTGGGAAACAGAGGTGAACCTGCGGGGACACAGCGGGACACAGCGGGACACAGCGGGGACACAGCGAGGACACAGCGGCACACAAAGGGACACAGCGGGAAACAGAGGTGAACCTGCGGGGACACAGCAGACACAGGGGGGACACAGCGGGACACAGTGTGGGACACAGCGGTAAAACAGCAGGACACAACGGGACACAGCAGGGGGACACAGCGAGGACACAGCGGGACAAAACGGGACACAGCAGGGGGACACAGTGAGGACACCACGGAACACAGCGGGACACAGCGGGAAACAGAGGTGAACCTGCGGGGACACAGCGGGACACAGTGGGGGACACAATGCGAAACAGCGGGGGACACAACGGGACACAGTGGGGGACAGAGTGTGGGACACAGCGAGACACAGCGGGGACCAAGCTGGACACAGCGGGGTACACAGAGGGAAACAGCGGGGACACAGTGGGGAAACTAGCGTTGTACACAGCAGGTACACAGCGGGAAACAGCCGGGGTCACAGCGAGGACACAGAGGGACACAGTGGGGACACAGCGGGGACTCAGCTGGGGACACAGCGGGGGACAAAGCGGGACATCACTGACACAGCTGGACACAGCGCAAAACAGCAGTGACCCTGCGGGGACACTGCGGGACACAGCGGGACAGAGTGGGGGACACGGTGGGACACAGCGGGGGACAGAGCTTGAGACACAGCGAGACACATCAGAGACAAAGCTATACACAGCGGGGTACATAGAGGGACACAGCGGGGAAACAGCGGGGGACACAGCGGGACACAGCGGGGAACACAGCGAGGACACAGCGGGACACAGCGGGACACAGCGTCGATTCAGCGAGGACACAGTGGGACACTGCGGGGTACACAGCTGGGGACACAACGGGACACAGCGGGGGACACATTGAGGACACAGCAGGACACAGCGGGGGACACAGGGGGGACACAGCGGGACACAGCGGGGGACACAGCGAGTACACATTTGGACACAGCGGGGACACAGCGGGACTCAGCGGGGGACACAGCGAGGACACAGCGGGACACAGCGTGGGACAAAGCGGGAGACAGCATGAGAGACAGAGATGGGCCACAGCGGGACACAGCGGCGACACATAGAGGACACAGCGGGGGACACAGTGGGGGACAGAGCGGGACACAGCGGGACACTGCGGGGCACAGCGGCGGACACAGCGGGACACAGCGGGGACCCAGCGGGACACAGCGGGACACTGCGGGGCACAGCGGGGGATACAGCGGGACACAGCAGGGGACACAGGGAGGACACAGCTTAACACAGCATGGGACAAAGCGAGGACACAGCGGGACACAGCGAGACACAGCGGGACACAGCGGGGACCCAGCAGTGGACACAGCGGGACACAGCGGGGGACAAAGCGGGACACCACGGAACACAGCAGGACACAGCGTGAAACAGCAGTGAACCTGCGGGACACAGCGGGACACAGCGGGGGACACAGCGGGACCCAGCGGGACACATCGGGGGACACAGCGGGGACACAGCGGGGACACAGCGGGACACAGCAGGTCACAGCGGGGGGACACAGGGGGACACAGCGGGACACAGCGGGGGACACAGCAGGGACATAGTGGGACACTGTAGGACACAGCGTGGGACAAAGCGGGAGACAGCAGAGGACACAGCGAGGACACAGCTGGACACAGCGGGGACACAGAGGGGACTCAGCAGGGGACATAGAGGGAAAAAAGCGGGACACCACGGGACACAGTAGGACACAGCGGGACACAGCGGGGACACTGGGGGACACAGCCAGGAGACACAGCAGTGGACAGCGGGGGACAGAGAATGGACACAGCGGGACACAGAGGGGACACAGCTGGACACAGAAGGGTACACAGTGGGACACAGCGGACACACAGCGGGGACAGAGATGGACACAGAGAGACACATTGGGGACAGAGCGTGACACAGGTGGACACTGAGGGAGACAGAGCGAGGACACAGCCGGACACAGCGAAACACAGCGTGACAAAGTGGGGACACAGCAGGGGACACAGCGGGACACAGTGGGGGACACAGCGGGACACAGCGGGGTACACAGCAAGGACAAAGAAGGACACAGCGGGGGACACAGCAAGGACACAGCGGGACACTCGGTGACACAGCGGGACACAGCTGGGGACACTTTGGGACACAGAGGGACACAGCAAGGACACAGCGGGGGACAGTGGGGGACCCAGCGGGACACAGCAAGGCACAACAGGGTCACCGCAGTGGACACAGCAGGACACAGCAGGGGACACAGCGGGACACAGCGGGGGACACAGCGGGACACAGCGGGACACAGCGGGACACAGCGGGGGACACAGCGGGACACAGCGGGGACACAGCGGGGGACACAGTGGGACACAGCGGAGACACAGCGGGGACACAGCGGGATCCAGCGGGACACAGCGGGGGACACCACGGGACACAGCGGGACACAGCGCGGGACACTGCAGGGACACATTGGGACACAGTAGGACACAGCGTAGGACAAAGCGGGAGACAGCAGAGGACACAGCGAGGACACAGCTGGACACAGCGGGGACACAGAGGGGACTCAGCAGGGACATAGTGGGAAAAAGTGGGAC
>NW_012299812.1:0-3668 GCF_000151885.1 Dipodomys ordii | reverse complement strand
TGTGTCACACGTTGTGTCCCGTTGTGTCCCCCGCTGTGTCCCCCGCTATTTCCCGGTCTTTCGCGCTGTGTCCCGCTGTGTCTTCCCAGTGTCCCCATTTGTGTCCCACTGTGTCCTCGCTGTGTGCCCCGCTGTTTCATGCTGATACCCGCTGTGTTCCCCGCTGTGTCCCGCTGTGTCCCCCGCTGTGTCCCGTTGTGTCCCCTGCTATGTCCCCGGCTGTGTCCCGTTGTGTCCTCGCTGTGTCCTGCTGTGTCTCTCTGTGTCCCAGCTGTACCCCGCTGTGTCCCCTGCTATGTCCCCGGCTGTGTCCCGTTGTGTCCTCGATGTGTCCTGCTGTGTCCCTCTGTGTCCCCGCTGTACCCCGCTGTGTCCCCTGCTGTGTCCCCCGCTGTGTCCCGCTGTGTCCCGCTGTTTCCTCGCTGTGTCCTGCTGTGTCCCGCTGTGTCCCGCTGTGTCCACACTGTGCCCCGCTGTGTCTCGCCTTGTCCCTGCTGTCCCCTGGTGTGTCCCCGTTGTTCCCCGCTGTGTCCCCCTCTGTTTCTTGCTATGTCCCTCTGTGTCCCGTTGTGTCACCCGCTGTGTCCCCGCTGTGTCCCGCTGTGTCCCGCTGTGTCCCGCTGTGTCCCGTTGTGTCCCGCTGTGTCCCCCGCTGTGTCCCCGCTCTATCCCCCGTTGTGTCCTCCACTGTGTCCCCTGCTGTGTCCCCTCTGTGTTCCGCTGTGTCCATCTGTGTCCCCCGCTGTGTCCCTCACTGTGTCCCGCTGTGTCGCCCACTGTGTCCCGCTGTGTCCCGCTGTGTTCCCCGATGTTTCCCGCTGTGTTCCCCACTGTGTCCCCCGCTGTGTCCCTATGTGTCCCCCGCTGTGTCCCGCTGTGTCCCCTGCTGTGTCCCCTGCTGTGTCCCTGCTGTGTCCCGCTGTGTACCCCGCTGTGTCTAGCTGTGTCCCTTCTGTGTTCAGCTGTGTTCCCCGCTGTTTGCCCCACTGTGTCCCGCTGTGTCCCCCGCTGTGTCGCGCTGTGACCCCCGCTGTGTCCCCTGCTGTGTCCCCGCTGTGTCCCTCTGTGGCCCACTGTGTCCTCGCTGTGTCCCCCACTGTGTCCCGCTGTGTGCCCCGCTTTGTCCGCGCTGTCTCCTTCTGTGTCCCGCTGTGTCCCCTGCTGTGTCCCCTGCTGTGTCCCCGCTGTGTCCCCTGCTGTGTCCCCCGCTGTGTTCCGCTGTGTCCCATGCTGTGTCCCGCTGTGTCCCGCTGTGTTCGCCTCTTTGTCCCCTGCTGTGTCCCGCTGTGTCCCCCACTATGTCCCGCTGTGTCCCTGCTGTGTCCCTCTGTGTCCCCCGCTATGACCTGCTGTGTCCCCCGCTGTGACCCGCTGTGTCCCGCTGTGTCCCTGCCGTATCCCCGCTGTGTCCCCCTGTGTCCCCCGCTGTGTCCCCCGCTATTTGCCAGTCTTTTCCGCTGTGTCCCGCTTTGTCCTCGCTGTGTCCCCATTTGTGTCCCGCTGTGTCCTCGCTGTTTCCCCCGCTGTTTCCCGCTGAGTCCCGCTGTGTCCCACGCTGTGTCCCGCTGTGTCCACTGCTGTGTCCGGCTGTGTCCCTTGCTGTGACCCGCTGTGTCCGCTCTGTCCCTGCTGTGTCCCCGCTGTGTCCCGCTGTGTCCGTCTGTGTCCCCCGTTGTGCCCGCTGTGTCCCCTGCTTTGTCCCCCGCTGTGTCCCACTGTATCCCGTTGTGTCCTGCTGTGTCCCTCTTTGTCTCCGCTGTGTCCCACGCTGTGTCCCCCGCTGTGTCCCACGCTATTTCCCGGTCTTTCCCGCTGTGTCCCGCTGTGTCCTCGCTGTGTCCCCATTTGTGTCCCGTTGTGTCCTCGCTGTGTCCCCCACTGTTTCAGGCTGATACCCACTGCGTCCCCCGCTGTGTCCCGCTGTGTCCCCCGCTGTGTCCTGCTGTGTCCCCCGCTGTGTCCCGCTGTGTCCTGCTGTGTCCCGCTGTGTCCTGCTGTGTCCCGCTGTGTCCACACAGTGCCCCGCTGTGTCCACACTGTGCCCCGCTGTGTCCCGCCTTGTCCCTGCTGTCCTCCGGGGTGTCCCCGTTGTTCCCCGCTGTGTTCCCTGCTGTTTCTTGCTATGTACGTCTGTGTCCCGTTGTGTCACCCGCTGTGTCCCCCACTGTGTCCCGCTGTGTTCCCCGCTTTGTCCCCGCTGTCTCCCTCTGTGTCCCGCTGTGTCCCCTGCAGTGTCCCCCTCTGTATCCCCCGTTGTGTCCCCCGCTGTGTCCCACTGTGTCCTCTGCTGTGTCGCCTGCTGTGTCCTGCTGTATCCCCGCTGTGTCCCTGCTGTGTCCTCCGCTGTGTCCCCCGCTGTGTCCCCTGCTGTGTCCCCTCTGTGTCCTGCTTTGTCCATCTGTGTCCCCCGCTGTGTCCCTCACTGTGTCCTGCTGTGTCCCCCACTGTGTCCCGCTGTGTCCCTCTGTGTCCCCCGATGTTTCCCGCTGTGTTCTCCACTGTGTCCCCCGCTGTGTCCCTATGTGTCCCCCGCTGTGTCCTGCTGTGTCCCCTGCTGTGTCCCCAACTGTGTCCCTGCTGTGTCCCGCTGTGTACCCCGCTGTGTCTAGCTGTGTCCCTTCTGTGTTCAGCTGTGTTCCCCGCTGTTTGCCCCACTGTGTCCCGCTGTGTCCCCCGTTGTGTCCCGCTGTGTCCCGCTGTGTCCCCTGCTGTGTCTAGCTGTGTCTAGCTGTATCCCTGCTGTGTCCCGCTGAGTACCCTGCTGTGTCTAGCTGTGTCCCTGCTGTGTTCAGCTGTGTTCCCCACTGTTTGCCCCACTGTGTCCCGCTGTGTCCCCCGCTGTGTCCCGCTGTGTCCCCCGCTGTGGCCCCTGCTGTGTCCCCCACTGTTTTCCGCTGTGTCCCATGCTGTGTCCCGCTGTGTCCCGCTGTGTTCGCCTCTTTGTCCCCTGCTGTGTCCCGCTGTGTCCTCCGCTATGTCCCGCTGTGTCCCTGCTGTGTCCCGCTGTGTCCCCCTCTATGACCTGCTGTTTCCCCCGCTGTGACCCGCTGTGTCCCGCTGTGTCCCTGCTGTTTCCCCGCTGTGTCCCACTGTGTCCCCCGCTGTGTCCCCCGCTATTTGCCAGTCTTTTCCGCTGTGTCCCGCTTTGTCCTCGCTGTGTCCCCATTTGTGTCCCGCTGTGTCCTCGCTGTGTCCCCCGCTGTTTCCCGCTGAGTCCCGCTGTGTCCCACGCTGTGTCCCGCTGTGTCCACTGCTGTGTCCGGCTGTGTCCCTTGCTGTGACCCGCTGTGTCCCGCTCTGTCCCTGCTGTGTCCCCGCTGTGTCCCGCGGTGTCCGTCTGTGTCCTCCGTTGTGCCCGATGTGACCCCTGCTTTGTCCCCCGCTGTGTCCCACTGTATCCCGTTGTGTCCTGCTGTGTCCCTCTGTGTCTCCGCAGTGTCCCACGCTGTATCCTGCTGTGTCCCCCGCTGTGTCCCACGCTATTTCCCGGTTTTTCCCTCTGTGTCCCGCTGTGTCCTCGCTGTGTCCCCATTTGTGTCCCGCTGTGTCCTCGCTGTGTCCCCCACTGTTTCATGCTGATACCCACTGTGTCCCCCGCTGTGTCCCGCTGTGTCCCCCGCTGTGTCCTGCTGTGACCCCTGCTGTGTCCCCCGCTGTGTCCCTCTTGA
>NW_012299811.1:0-3668 GCF_000151885.1 Dipodomys ordii | reverse complement strand
CGCTGTGTCCCGCTGTGTCCTCGCTGTGTCCACCGCTGTGTCCCGTTGTGTCCTCAGCTGTGTACCCCACTGTGTCCCGCTGTGTCCCCTCTGTATCGACGCTGTGTCCTGCTGGGTCCCGCTGTGTCCTCGATGTGTTCCTCGTTGTGTCCCGCTGTGTCCCCCGCTGTGTCCCTCGCTGTGTCCCTGCTGTGTCCCTGCTGTGTCCCCGCTGTGTCCCGCTGTGTCCCGCTTTGTCCTCGCTGTGTCCCAAGCTGTGTACCGCTGTGTCCCCCGCTGTGTCCCGCTGTGTCCTGCTGTGTCCCCGCTTTGTCCCACTGTGTCCCCCGCTGTGTCCCGCTGTGTACCGCTGTGTACCGCTGTGTCCCGGTGTGTCCCGCTATGTCCGCGCTGTGTTCCCGGCTGTGTCCCGCTGTGTACCCCTCTGTGTCCCCCGCTGTGTCCCGCTGTGTCCCCCGCTGTGACCCGCTGTGTCCCGCTTTGTCCCCCGCTGTGTCCCCACTGTGTGCCCCCTGTGTTCCGCTGTGTACCCCGCTGTGTCCAGCTGTGTTCCCGCTGTGTCCCGCTGTGTCCCCTCTCTGTCCCCTGCTGTCCCCCTTTGTGTCTCCCGCTGTGTCCCCTCTCTGTCCCCTGCTGTCCCCTGCTGTGTCTCCTGCTGTGTCCCGCTGTGTCCCGCTGTGTCGCCCGCTTTGTCCCGCTGTGCCCCTGCAGTGTCCCCGCTGTGTCACACTGTGTCCCGTGGTGTCCCGCTTTGGCCCCTGGTGTGACCTCGCTGTATTTCTCGCTTTGTCCCGCTGTGTACCCTTCTGTGTCCCCCGCTGTGTCCCGCTGTGTACCCCGCTGTGTCCAGCTGGGTCCTCTCTTTGTCCCTCGCTGTCTCCTGCTTTGTCCCACGCTGTGTCCCGCTGTGACCCGCTGTGTCCTCGCTGTGTCCCCTGCTGTGTCCCGCTGTGTTCCCCGCTGTGACCCGCTGTGTCCCCCACTGTGTCCCTGCTGTCTCCCCGCTGTGTCCCCCTGTGTCCCGCTGTGTCCCGCTGTGCCCCCACTGTGTCCCGTTGTGACCACAGTGTGTACCACGCTATGTAACGCTGCCTCCCCGCTGTATCGACGCTGTGTCCCGTTGTGTCCCGCTGTGTCCTCGCTGTGTTCCCCACTGTGTCCCACTGTGTCCCCCGCTGTGTCCCCCGCTGTGTCCTCGCTGTGTCCCCTGTTGTGTCCCGCTGTGTCCTCACTGGGTAGCCCACTGTGTCCCGCTGGGTCCCCCGCTGTCCCCCGCTGTGGCCCGCTGTGGCCCGCTGTGTCCCCCGCTTTATCTTGCTGTGTCCCACAGTGTCCCCGCTGTGTCCCGCTGTGTAACACTGTGTCCCGTGGTGTCCCATTTTGTCCCACGCTGTTTCCCCAGCTGCGTCCCCTCTGTGTCGCCGCTGTGTCCCCTCTCTGTCCTCGGCTGTCCCCCGCTGTGTCCCCCGCTGTGTCCCCCACTGTGACCCGCTGTGTCCCGCTGTGTCCCCCGCTGTGTCCCCACTGTGTGCCCCCTGTGTCCCACTGTGTACCCCGCTGTGTCCAGCTGTGTTCCCGCTGTGTCCCGCTGTGACCCGCTGTGTTCCCAGCTGTGTCCCGCTGTGTCCCGCTGTGTCACACTGTGTTCCGTGTTTCCCGCTTTGTCCCCCGCTGTGACCTCGCTTTGTTTCCCGATGTGTCCCGCTGTGTACCACTCTGTGACCCCGCTGTGTCCCGCTCTGTACCCGCTGTGTCCCGCTATGTTCCCGCAGTGTCCTCGCTGTGTCCCGCTGTGTCCTCGTTGTGTCCACTGCTGTGTCCCGCTGTGTCCTCAGCTGTGTACCCCGCTGTGTCCCGCTGTGTCCCCTCTGTATCGACGCTGTGTCCTGCTGGGTCCCGCTGTGTCCTCGATGTGTTCCTCGTTGTGTCCCGCTGTGTCCCCCGCTGTGTCCTTCGCTGTGTCCCTGCTGTGTCCCTGCTGTGTCCCCGCTCTGTCCCGCTGTGTCCCGCTTTGTCCTCGCTGTGTCCCAAGCTGTGTACCGCTGTGTCCCCCGCTGTGTCCCGCTGTGTCCTGCTGTGTCCACGCTTTGTCCCACTGTGTCCCCCGCTGTGTCCCGCTGTGTACCGCTGTGTCTCGCTGTGTCCCGATGTGTCCCACTGTGTCCGCGCTGTGTTCCCGGCTGTGTCCCGCTGTGTACCCCTCTGTGTCCCCCGCTGTGTCACGCTGTGTCCCCCGCTGTGACCCGCTGTGTCCTGCTTTGTCTCCCGCTGTGTCCCCACTGTGTGCCCCCTGTGTCCCGCTGTGTACCCCGCTGTGTCCAGCTGTGTCCCCGCTGTGTCCCGCTGTGTCCTTTCTCTGTCCCCAGCTGTCCCACTTTGTGTCTCCCGCTGTGTCCCCTCTCTGTCCCATGCTGTCCCCCGCTGTGTCTCCCGCTGTGTCCCGCTGTGTCCCGCTGTCTCGCCCGCTTTGTCCCGCTGTGCCCCTGCAGTGTCCCCGCTGTGTCACACTGTGTCACACTGTGTCCCGTGTTGTACTGCTTTGGCCCCCGCTGTGACCTCGCTGTGTTTCTCTCTGTGTCCCGCTGTGTACCCTTCTGTGTCCCCCGCTGTGTCCCGCTGTGTACCCCGCTGTGTCCAGCTGGGTCCTCTCTTTGTCCCTCGCTGTCTCCTGCTTTGTCCCACACTGTGTCCCGCTGTGACCCGCTGTGTCCTTGCTGTGTCCCATGCTGTGACCCGCTGTGTCCCGCTGTTTCCCCCACTGTGTCCCTGCTGTCTCCCCGCTGTGTCCCACTGTGTCCCGCTGTGTCCCGCTGTGCCCCCACTGTGTCCCGTTGTGTCCACAGTGTGTACCACGCTATGTAACGCTGCCTCCCCGCTGTATCGACGCTGTGTCCCGTTGTGTCCCACTGTGTCCTCGCTGTGTTCCCCAGTGTCTCGCTGTGTCCCCTGCTGTGTCCCCCGCTGTGTCCTCGCTGTGTCCCCTGTTGTGTCCCGCTGTGTCCTCACTGGGTAGCCCACTGTGTCCCGCTGTGTCCCCAGCTGTCCCCCGCTGTGTCCCGCTGTGTCCCCCGCTTTATCTTGCTGTGTCCCGCAGTGTCCCCGTTGTGTCCCGCTGTGTAACACTGTGTCCCGTGGTGTCCCATTTTGTCCCACGCTGTGTCCCCAGCTGCGTCCCCTCTGTGTCGCCGCTTTGTCCCCTCTCTGTCCTCTGCTGTCCCCCGCTGTGTCCCCCGCTGTGTCCCCCACTGGGACCCGCTGTGTCCCGCTGTGTCCCCCGCTGTGTCCCCACTGTGTGCCCCCTGTGTCCCACTGTGTACCCCGCTGTGTCCAGCTGTGTTCCCGCTGTGTCCCGCTGTGACCCGCTGTGTTCCCAGCTGTGTCCCGCTGTGTACCTCTCTGTGTCCCCCTCTGTGTCCCGCTGTGTTCCCCGCTGTGTCCCGCTGTGTCCCGCTGTGTCCCCCGCTGTGTCCCTGCTGTGTCCCCGCTGTGTCCTGCTGTATACTGCTGTGTCCCCCGCTGAGTCCCCCTGTGTCCCAAATGTGACTCGTCGAGATATCCCATGTCGAAATCAATGTGTACCTATGAATAATACCGTATATCCCTATGGATTTACATGTGTCAGTCTCAAAATAAACAGTAAAAAAGAGAGATACCACAGTTGTAACTCA
>NW_012299810.1:0-3668 GCF_000151885.1 Dipodomys ordii | reverse complement strand
GAGTAGGAAGAGCAGAAGGAGAATCAGAAGCAGAATGAGAAGCAGAAGGAGCAGCAGATGTAGAAGCAGAAGGAGAAGCAGAAGGTGAATTAGAAGAAGGATTAGCTTTTTTCAGAAGAAGCAGCAGAAGGAGAAGCAGAAGCAGAAGAAGATGCTGAAGGAGAAGCAGGAGAAGCAGAAGAAGCAAAAGCAGAAGGAGAAGCAGAAGTAGGAGAAGGAGAAGGAGAAGGAAGGGCAGCAGAAGCAATAGGAGAAGCAGAAGGAGAAGCAGAAGCAGAATGAGAAGCAGAAAGAGAAGCAGAAGAAGCAGGAAAGGAAGAAGCAGAAGAAAGAGAAGAAGAAGAAGAAGAAGAAGAAGAAGAAGAAGAAGAAGAAGAAGAAGAAGAAGAAGAAGAAGAAGAAGAAGAAGAAGAAGAAGAAGGAGAAGAAGAAGAAGAAGAAGGAGAAGCAGTAGAAGCAGTAGAAGCAGAAGAAGCAGAAGCAGGAGTAGCAGAAGCAGAAGAAAAAGAATAAGCAATAGAAGCAGAAGCAGAAGCAGTGGGAGAAGCATAAGAAGGAGAAGGAGAAGGAGCAGCAGAAGGAGAAGCAGAAGCAGAAAGAGAAGCAGAACAAGAAGGAGAACAAGAAGGAGAAGCAGGAGAATCAGAAGAAGCAGAAGTAGAAGCAGAAAGAAGAGAAGAAGGAGAAGCAGAAGTAGAATCACAAGAAACAGAAGAAGAAGCATAAGAAACAGAAGCAAGAGAAACAGAAGAAGGAGAAGAGCAGAAGCAGAAGGAGAAGCAGAAATAGAAGCAGGAGAAGCAGAAGAAGCAGGAGAAGCAGAAGCAGAAGCAGAAGAAACAGGAGAAGCCGAAGAAGCAGAATCTGAAGCAGGAGAAACAGAAGAAGCACAATCTGAAGCAGAAGCAGAAGAAACAGAAATAGTAGAATAAGCAGAAGCAGAAGCAGCAGGAGAAGGAGAAGAAGAAGACGGAGAAGGAGAGAGAGAAGGATTAGGAGTAGGAGAAGCAAAAGGATAAGCAGAAGCAGAAAGAGACGCAGAAGGAGAAGCAGCACGAGAAGTAGGAGAAGCAGGAGAAGCAGAAGCAGGAGAAGCAGAATAAACAGAAGACGCAGAAGCAGAATGAGAAGCAGAAGGAGAAATTGAAGCAGAAGCAGAAGGAGAAGCAGAAGCAGAAGGAGAAGCAGAAGAAGGAGAAGTAGAAGCAGAAAGAGAAGCAGAACGAGAAGCAGGAGAAGCAGAAGCAGAAGGAACAGAAGAAGGAGAAGAAGCAGAAGCAGAAGGAGAAGCAGAAACAGAAGGTAAAGCAGAAAGAGAAGCAGGAGAAGCTGAAGAAGCAGGAAAAGCAGAAGCAGAGGAAAGAGAAGAAGAAGGAGAAGAGAAGAAGAAGAAGAAGAAGAAGACGAAGAAGAAGAAGAAGAAGAAGAGGAAGAAGAAGAAGAAGAAGAAGAAGAAGGAGAAAACGAAGAAGAAGACGAAGAAGAAGAAGAACAAGAAGAAGAACAAGAAGAAGAACAAGAAGAAGAACAAGAAGAAGAAGAAGCATAAGGAGAAGCCGAAGAAGCAGAATCTGAAGCAGGAGAAACAGAAGAAGCACAATCTGAAGCACAAGCAGAAGAAACAGAAATAGTAGAATAAGCAGAAGCAGAAGCAGCAGGAGAAGCAGAAGAAGAAGACGGAGAAGGCGAAAGAGAAGGATTAGGAGTAGGAGAAGCAAAAGGATAAGCAGAAGCAGAAAGAGACGCAGAAGGAGAAACAGCACGAGAAGTAGGAGAAGCAGGTGAAGCAAAAGCAGGAGAAGCAGAAGAAACAGAAGTTGCAGAAGCAGAATGAGAACCAGAAGGAGAAGCAGAAGCAGAAGGAGAAGCAGAAGGAGAAGCAGAAGCCGAAGGAGAAGCAGAAGAAGGAGAAGGAGAACAGAAAGAGAAGCAGAAAGAGAAGCAGAACGAGAAGCAGGAGAAGCAGAAGCAGGAGAAGCAGAAGCTGAAGAAACAGAAGAAGGAGAAGAAGCAGAAGCAGAAGGAGAAGCAGAAACAGAAGGAAAAGCAGAAAGAGAAGCAGGAGAAGCAGAAGAAGCAGCAGCAGGAGAAGCAGAAGCAGAAGAAGCCGAAGAAGCAGAAGCAGAACCTGAAGCAGAAGGAGAAGCAGGAGAAGCAGTAGAAGCAGAATCTGGAGAAGCAGAAGGAGAAGCAGAAGCAGAAAGAGAAGCAAAAGCAGAAGGAGAAGCAGAAGAAACAGAAGAAGCAGAGGCAGTAGCAGAAGAAGCAGAAGATTCAGAAGCAGAAGCAGATGGAAAAGCAGAAGAACGAGAAGGAGAAGGAGAAACAGAAGGAGAAGCAGAAAGAGAAACAGAAGAAAAAGCAGGAGAAGGAAAAGCAGCAGTAGAAGCAGAAAGAGCAACAGAAGGAGAAGCAGGAGATGCAGAATCAGGAGAAGCAGAAGCAGAAGAAACAGGAGAAGGACAAGAAGCAGAAACAGAAGGAGAAGCAGAAAGAGAAGGAGGGGAAGCAGAAGAAGCAGAAGCAGGAGAAGCAGAAGCATAAGAATCCGAAGAAGCAGAAGCAGAACCTGAAGCAGAAGGAGAAGCAGAAGAAACAGAAGAAGAAGAAGCAGAAGCAGTTGTAGCAGAAGCAGAACGAGAAGCAGAAGGAAAAGCAGAAGAACAAGAAGGAGAAGGAGAAACAGAAGGAGCAGCAGAAGGAGAAGCAGAAAGAGAAGCAGGTAAAGCAGAAGAAGAAGAAGCAGAAGGAGAATCAGAAGGATTATCAGAAGAAGAAGAAGGAGAAGCAGAAGAAGATGCAGAAGGAGAAGCAGAAGAAGCAGAAGCAGAAGGAGAAGAAGGAAAAGCAGAAGAAGCAGAAGCAAAAGGAGAAGCAAAAGAAGGAGAAGGAGAAGCAGAAGCAGAAGAAGAAGCATAAGGACAAGCACAAGCTGAAGGAGATGCAGAAGGAGAAGCAGGAGAAACAGAAGAAGCAGAAGCTGAAGGAGAAGCAGAAGTAGGAGAAGGAGAAGGATGAGAAGCAGAAGCAGAAGGAGAAGCAGAAGAGGAATGAGAAGCAGAAACAGAAGCAGGAGAAGCACAAGAAGCAGAAGCAGGAGAAGCCGAAATAGAAGAAGCAGAAGAAGCAGAAAGAGAAGCAGAAGTAGAAGCAGAAGCAGAAGGAGAAGAAGCAGAAGAAGTAGAACCAGAAATTCAGGCAGGAGAAACAGAAGAAGCAGAAGCAGAAGCAGAAGGAGAAGCAAAAAGAGAAGCAGAAGAAGAAGTAGAAGAACCAGCAGAAGGAGAAGCAGCAGAAGAAGCAGAAAAACAAGCAGGAGAAGCAGAAGCAGAAAGAGAAGTAGAAGCAGAAGAAGCACCAGCAGAAGAAGAAGCAGTAGAAGCATAAGAAGCAGAAGCAGGAGAAGCAGAACCAGAAGAAAAAGAAGAAGCATAAGAAGCAGAAGCAGAGGGGGAAGCAGAAGAAGGAGAAGGAGCAGCAGAAGGAGAAGCAGAAGGAGAATCAGAAGGAGAAGCAGAAGCAGAAGAAGAAGCAGAAGCAGAAGAAGATGCAGAAGGAGAAGCAGGAGAAGCAGAAGAAGCAGGAAAAGCAGAAGCAGAGGAAAGAGAAGAAGAAGGAGAAGAAGAAGAAGAAGAAGAAGAAGAAGAAGAAGAAGAAGAAGAAGAAGA
>NW_012299809.1:0-3668 GCF_000151885.1 Dipodomys ordii | reverse complement strand
GCGGGACGAGACGACGACGAGGACAAGGACGAGGATGAGACGCGAGACGTGAGACGAAACACGGGACGACGAAGGAGTGACGAGATCGAGACGAACGAAAGAACGTGAACTAGAACGAACGGGAGTGAACGAGAATAAGAACTAAGATGCGAACGAAGCGAGGAGAAAGAGAAGAGAAGAGCACGAAGTGAAGCAGAAGAGAGCAGAAGAGAAAGAGAAGCAGAAACGAAGGAGAAGGAGAAGAGAAGTTGGAGAATCAGAAGAAGCAGAAGCAGAAGCAGAAAGAGAAGCAGAAGAAGGAGAAGGAGAAGCAGAAGCAGATGGAGAAGCAGGAGAATCAGAAGAAGCAGAAGCGGGAGAAGCAGCAGTAGAAGAAGAAACAGAAGGAGAAAGAACAGAAGGAGAAGCAGAAGCAGAAGGAGAAGCAGAAAGAGAAGCAGAAGGAGCAGTAGCAGGAGAAGCAGAAGCAGAAGAAACAGAAGAAGCCCAAGAAGCAGAAGGAGAACCTGAAGCAGAAGGGGAAGCAGAAGCAGCAGAAGCTGGAAAAGCAGAAGCAGAAGAAATAGAACTGCGGAAGAAGCGTAGCGGAAGCGGAACGAGAAGCGGAAGAAGAAGAAGGAGAAAGAGAAGGAGTAGGAGTAGAAATTGAAGGAGAAGGAGAATGAGACGGAGAAGCAGAAAGAGAAGTAGGAGAAGCAGAAGAAGAAGAAGCAGGAGAAGCAGAAGCAGAAGAAACAGAAAATGGGGAAGAGCAGAAGCAGAAGGAGAAGCAGAAGAAGCAGAAGCTGAAGCCGAAGAAGAAGAAACAGAAAAAGCAGAAGAAGCAGAAGAAGAAGCAGCAGGAGAAGCAGAAGAAGAAGAAGGAGAAGGAGAACGAGAAGTATTAGGAGTAGGAGAAACAGAAGGATAAGCAGAAGCAGAAAGAGAAGGAGAATGAGAAGGAGAAGCAGAAGAAGCATAAGCAGGAGAAGCGGAAGCAGAATGAAAAGCAGAAGAAGGAGAAATTGAAACAGAAGAAGATGCAGAATAAGAAGCAGAAGCAGAAGGAGAAGCAGAAGAAGGAGAAGGACAAGGAGAAGCAGAAGGATAAGCGTAAAGAGAAACAGAAGGAGAAGCAGGAGAAGCAGAAGCAGAAAAGGAGAAGAAGCAGAAGCAGAAAGAGAAGAAGAAACAAATAGAGAAGCAGAAATAGAAGCAGAAGAAGCCGAGGAAGCAGAACCTGAAGCACAAGGAGAAACAGGAGAAGCAGGAGAAGCAGAATCTGGAGAAGAAGAAGGAGAACCAGAAGGAGAAGCAGAAGCAGAAAGGGAAGCAAAGCAGAAGGAGAAGCAGAAGGAGAAACAGAAGAAACAGAAGAAGCAGAAGCAGTAGCAGAAGAAGCTGAAGATGCAGAAGCAGAAAGAGAAGAAGAAGGAATATCAGAATTACGAGAAGGAGAAGGAGAAACAGAATGAGAAGCAGAAGGAGAAGCAGAAAGAGAAGCAGGAAAAGCAGAAGAAGCAGAAGCAGACGGAGAAGCAGAAGAAGGAGAAAGAGAAGCAGAAGCAGAAAAGAAGCAGAAGCAGAATCAGAAGGACAAGCACAAGCAGAAGGAGATGCAGAAGCAGAAGCAGGAGAAGCAGAAGAAGCAGAAGCAGAAGGAGAAGAAGAAGGAGAAGAAGCAGAATCAGTAGAAGCAGAAGCAGAAGTAGAAAAAGAAGCCGACGAAGAGAAGCAGAACGAGAGGCAAGAGAAGCAGAAGAAGCAGAAGCGGGAGAAGCAGAAGAAGAAGAAACAGAAGAAGGAGAAGGAGCAGAAGCAGAAGGAGAAGCAGAAAGAGAAGCAGGAAAAGCAGAAGAAGCAGAAGCAGGAGAAGCAGAAGCAGAAGAAACAGGAGAAGGACAAGAAGCAGAAGCAGAAGGAGAAGCAGAAACAGAAGGAGAAGCAGAAAGAGAAGGAGGGGAAGCAGAAGAAGCAGAAGCAGGAGAAGCAGAAGCATAAGAATCCGAAGAAGCAGAAGCAGAACCTGAAGCAGAAGGAGAAGCAGGAGAAGCAGAAAAAGCAGAATCTGGAGAAGCAGAATGACAAGCTTAAGGAGAAGCAGAAGCAGAAAGAGAATCAAAAGCAGAAGGAGAAGCAGAAGAAACAGAAGAAGCAGAAGCAGTAGCAGTTGCAGCAGAAGCAGAAGGAGAAGCAGAAGGAAAAGCAGAAGCACGAGAAGGAGAAGGAGAAACAAAAGCAGAAGCAGAAGGAGAATCAGAAGGAGAAGCAGAAGAAACAGAAGGAGAAGCAGAAGGAGAAACAAAAGCAGAAGAAGCAGCAGAAGGAGAAGCAGAAGCAGAAGAAGATGCAGAAGGAGAAGCAAGAGAAGCAGAAGAAGCAGAAGCTGAAGGAGAAGTAGAAGTAGTAGAAGGAGAGGGAAGAGCAGCAGAAGCAATAAGAGAAGCAGAAGGAGAAGCAGAATCAGAATGAGAAGCAGAATGAGAAGCAGAAGAAACAGAAGATGCAGGAATAGCAGAAGAAGAAGAAAGAGAAGAAAAAGAAGAAGAAGAAGAAGAAGAAGAAGAAGGAGAAGAAGAAGAAGAAGAAGAAGAAGAAGAAGAAGAAGAAGAAGAAGAAGAAGAAGAAGAAGAAGAAGAAGAAGAAGGAGAAGAAGAAGAAGAAGAAGGAGAAGCATAAGGAGAAGCAGAAGAAGCAGAAGCAGGAGAAGCAGAAGCAGAAGAAAAAGAATAAGCATAAGAAGCAGAATCAGAGGAGAAGCAGAAGAAGGAGAAGGAGCAGCAGAAGGAGAAGCAGAAGGAGAAGCAGAAGGAGAAGGAGAAGAGGGAGAAGCAGAAACAGAAGAAGCAGCAGAAGGAGAAGCAGAAGCAGAAGAAGATGCAGAAGGAGAAGCAGGAGAATCAGAAGAAGCAAAAGCACAAGGAGAAACAGAATAGGAGAAGGAGAAGGAGAAGGAAGGGCAGCAGAAGCAATAGGAGAAGCAGAAGGAGAAGCAGAAGCAGAATGAGAAGCAGAAAGAGAAGCAGTAGAAGCAGAAGTAGCAGGAAAAGCAGAAGCAGAAGAAAGAGAAGAAGAAGAAGAAGAAGAAGAAGAAGAAGAAGAAGAAGAAGAAGAAGAAGAAGAAGAAGAAGAAGAAGAAGAAGAAGAAGAAGACGAAGAAGAAGACGAAGGAGAAGACGAAGAAGAAGAAAAAGAAGAAGAAGAAGAAGCATAAGGAGAAACATAATGAGAAGCAGTAGAAGCAGAAGAAGCAGAAGCAGGAGAAGCAGAAGCAGAAGAAAAAGAATAAGCAGAAGAAGCAGAAGCAGAAGCAGGGGGAGAATCAGAAGAAGGATAAGGAGAAGGAGAAGCAGAAGGAGAAGCAGAAGCAGAATGAGAAGCAGAAACAGAAGGAGAACAAGAAGGAGAAGCAGGAAAATCAGAAGAAGCAGAAGTAGAAGCAGAAAGAGAAGGAGAAGAAGGAGAAGCAGAAGTAGCATCAGAAGAAACAGAAGAAGAATCCGAAGAAACAGAAGCAAAAGAAATAGAAGAAGGAGAAGAGCAGAAGCAGAAGCAGAAGGAGAAGCAGAAGCAGAAGGAGAAGCAGAAGGAGAAGCAGGAGAAGCAGGAGAAGCAGAAGCAGAAGAAACAGGCGAAGCCGAAGAAGCAGAATCATAATCTGAAGCAGAAGGAGAAACAGAAGAAGCACA
>NW_012299808.1:0-3668 GCF_000151885.1 Dipodomys ordii | reverse complement strand
CAAAGAAAAGAAGAAGGAGAAGAGCAGAAGCAGAAGCAGAAGGAGAAGCAGTAAGAGAAGCAGGAGAAGTAGAAGAAGCAGAAGCAGAAGAAACAGGAGAAGCCGAAGAAGCAGAAGCAGAATCTGAAGCAGGAGAAACAGAAGAAGCACAATGTGAAGAAGAAGCAGAAGATACAGAAATAGTACAATAAGCAGAAGCAGAAGCAGCAGGAAAAGCAGAAGAAGAAGAAGGAGAAGGCGAAAGAGAAAGATTAGGAGTAGGAGAAGCAAAAGGATAAGCAGAAGCAGAAAGAGACGCAGAAGGAGAAGCAGCACGAGAAGTAGGAGAAGCAGGAGAAGCAGAAGAAGCAGAAGCAGGAGAAGAAGAAGGAGAACCAGAAGGAGAAGCAGAAGGAGAAGCAGAAGGAACAGAAGAAGCAGAGGCAGTAGCAGAAGAAGCAGAAGATGCAGAAGCAGAAGGAGAACCACAAGGACAAGCAGAAGAACGAGAAGGAGAAGGAGAAACAGAATGAGAAGCAGAAAGAGAAGCAGAAGAAGGAGCAGGAGACGGAAAAGCAGCAGGAGAAGCAGAAAGAGCAGCAGAAGGAGAAGCAGGAGATACAGAAACAGGAGAAGCAGAAGTAGAAGAATCAGGAGAAGGACAAGAAGCAGAAGCAGAAGGAGAAGCAGAAACAGAAGGAGAAGCAGAAAGAGAAGGAGGGGAAGCAGAAGAAGCAGAAGCAGAAGCAGAAGCATAAGAATCCGAAGAAGAAGAAGCAGAACCTGAAGCAGAAGGAGAAGCAGGAGAAGCAGAAGAAGCAGAATCTGGAGAAGCAGAATGACAAGCTGAAGGAGAAGCAGAAGCGGAAAGAGAATCAAAAGCAGAAGGAGAAGCAGAAGAAACAGAAGAAGTAGAAGCAGTAGCAGTTGTAGCTGAAGCAGAAGGAGAAGCCGAAGGAAAAGCAGAAGAACAAGAAGGAGAAGGAGAAACAGAAGGAGAAGCAGAAGGAGAAGCAGAAAGAGAAGCAGGTAAAGCAGAAGAAGAAGAAGCAGAAGGAGAAGCAGAAGAAGGAGAAGGAGAAGCAGAAGCAGAAGAAGATGCAGAAGGAGAAGCAGGAGAAACAGAAGAAGCCGAAGCTGAAGGAGAAGCAGAAGTAGGAGAAGGAGAAGGAGGAGAAGCAGAAGCAGAAAGAGAAGCAGAAGCGGAATGAGAAGCAGAAAGAAAAGCAGGAGATGCACAAGAAGCAGAAGCAGGAGAAGCCGAAAGAGAAGAAGCAGAAGAAGCAGAAACAGAAGCAGAAGTAGAAGCAGAAGCAGAAGGAGAAGCAACAGAACAAGTAGAACCAGAAATTCAGGCAGGAGAAACAGAAGAAGCAGAAGCAGAAAGAGAAGCAAAAAGAGAAGCAGAAGGATAAGTAGAAGAAGCAGTAGAAGGAGAAGCAGCAGAAGAAGCAGAAAAACAAGCAGGAGAAGCAGAAGCAGAAAGAGAAGTAGAAGCAGAAGAAGCAGAAGAAGCAGAAGCAGAAGAAGAAGCAGTAGAAGCATAAGAAGCAGAAGCAGGAGAAGCAGAAGCAGAATAAGAAGAAGAAGAAGCATAGAAGCAGAAGCAGAAGCAGAGGGAGAAACAGAAGAAGGAGAAGGAGCAGCGAAGGTGAAGCGAAGGAGATGGAGAAGCAGAAAGAGAAGCGAAACGAAGGAGAAGAAGAAGGATTAGTTGGAGAATCCGAAGAAGCCGAAGCAGAAAGAGAAGCAGAAGAAGGAGAAGGAGAAGCAGAAGAAGAGGAAAGGAAGGAGAAGCAGAAGAAGCAGAAGCGGGAGAAGCAGAAGAAGAAGAAGAAGAAACAGAAGAAGGAGAAGGAGTAGAAGGAGAAGCAGAAGCAAAAGGAGAAGCAGAAAGAGAAGCAGAAGAAGCAGTAGCAGGAGAAGCAGAAGCAGAAGTAACAGAAGAAGCCGAAGAAGCAGAAGCAGGACCTGAAGCAGAAGAAACATAACAAGCAGAAGAAGCAGAAGCAGAAGCAGAACGAGAAGTAGAAGAAGAAGAAGGAGAAGGAGAAAGAGAAGGATTAGGAGTAGGAAGAGCAGAAGGAAAATCAGAAGCAGAACGAGAAGAAGAAGGAGCAGCAGAAGGAGAAGCAGAAGGAGAATCAGAAGGAGAAGCAGGAGAAGGAGAAGTAGAAGCAGAAGAAGCAGCAGAAGGAGAAGCAGAAGCAGAAGAAGATTCAGAAGGAGAAGCAGAAGAAGCAAAAGCAGAAGGAGAAGCAGAAGTAGTAGAAGGAGAAGGAGAAGGAAGGGCAGCAGAAGCAATAGGAGAAGCAGAAGGAGAAGCAGAAGCAGAATGAGAAGCAGAAAGAGAAGCAGTAGAAGCAGGAAAAGCAGAAGCAGACGAAAGAGAAGAAGAAGAAGAAGAAGAAGATGATGAAGATGAAGAAGAAGAAGAAGATGAAGAAGAAGATGAAGAAGAAGAAGAAGAAGAAGAAGCATAAGGAGAAGCATAATGAGAAGCATAAGGAGAAGCATAATGAGAAGAATAAGGAGAAGCATAAGGAGAAGCAGTAGAAGGAGAAGAAGAAGAAGCAGGAGAAGCAGAAGCAGAAGAAAAAGAATAAGCAAAAGAAGCAGAAGCAGAAGCACTGGGAGAAGCAGAAGCAGAAGGAGAAGGAGCAGCAGAAGGAGAAGCAGAAGCAGAAAGAAAAGCAGAAACAGAAGGACAACAAAAGGAGAAGCAGGAGAATCAGAAGAAGCAGAAGTAGAATCAGAAGAAACAGAAGAATAAGAAGCAGAAGAAACAGAAGCAAAAGAAACAGAAGAAGGAGAAGAGCAGAAGCAGAAGCAGAAGGAGAAGCAGAAGCAGAAGGAGAAGCAGAAAGAGAAGCAGGAGAAGCAGAAGTAGCAGAAGAAGCAGAAGCAGAAGAAACAGAAGAATCCGAAGAAGCAGAAGCAGAATCTGAAGCAGAAGGAGAAACAGAAGAAGCACAATCTGAAGCAGAAGCAGAAGAATCAGAAATAGTAGAATAAGCAGAAGCAGAAGCAGCAGGAGAAGCAGAAGAAGAAGACGGAGAAGGCGAGAGAGAAGGAGTAGGAGTAGGAGAAGCAAAAGGATAAGCAGATGCAGAAAGAGACGCAGAAGAAAAAGCAGCACGAAAAGTAGGAGAAGCAGGAGAAGCAGAAGCAGGAGAAGCAGAAGAAACAGAAGACGCAGAAGCAGAATGAGAAGCAGAAGGAGAAATTGAAGCAGAAGCAGAAGGAGAAGAAGAAGAAGGAGAAGGAGAAGCAGAAAGAAAAGCAGAAAGAGAAGCAGAACGAGAAGCAGGAGAAGCAGAAGCAGGAGAAGCGGAAGCGGAAGAAACGGAAGAAGGAGAAGAAGCAGAAGGAGAAGGAGAAGCAGAAACAGAAGGAGAATCAGAAAGAGAAGGAGGGGAAGCAGAAGAAGCAAAAGCAGGTGAAGCAGAAGCATAAGAATCCGAAGAAGCAGAAGCAGAACCTGAAGCAGAATAAGATGCAGAAGAAGCAGAATCTGTATAATCAGAAAGAGAATTCAGATGCTGATAGAGAAGCATAATCTTAAGGAGAAGCAGAAGAATCACAAGCAGTAGCAGAAGAAGCTGATGATGTATAAGCTGATAAAGATGCACATGAAATAGCAGATGAACGAGAATGAGAATGATTAATTCTTTGGATTATTGTTATTC
>NW_012299807.1:0-3669 GCF_000151885.1 Dipodomys ordii | reverse complement strand
GGATAATCAGAAGAAAGCTGAAGATGTAATGTTGAATCAGAAGTAGGAGATTGTGAAGTAGGTGAAGATGAAGCAGCAGGAGAAGCAGATGAAGAAGAAGGAGTAGGTGATAGAGATTGATTAGGAGTAGGAGAAACAGATGGATAAGCAGAAGCAGTATGTGAAGCAGAAGGAGTAAGCAGATGAAGCAGAAGCAGTAGAAGCAGATGCTGAATGTAATAGCTGAAGAAGGAGTAATTTGTATCAGATGTAGATGCAGATGGAGAAGCAGAATCTGAAGTACAAGCAGAAGAAGGAGAAGCAGAAGGATAAGCATAAGGAGAAACAGAAGGAGAAGCAGGAGAAGCAGAAGCATGAGAAGAAGAATCATAAGAAATAGAAGAAGGATAAGAAGCAGAAGCAGAAAGAGAAGCAGAAGCAGAAGGAGAAGCAGAAATAGAAGCAGAAGAAACAGAAGCAGAACCTGAAGCAGAAGGAGAAGCAGGAGAAGCAGAAGAAGCAGAATCTGGAGAAGAAGGAGATCCAGAAGGAGAAGCAGAAGCAGAAAGAGAAGCAAAAGCAGAAGGAGAAGCAGAAGGAGAAGCAGAAGAAACAGAAGAAGCAGAATCAGTAGCAGAAGAAGCTGAAGATGCAGAACCAGAAAGAGAAGCAGAAGGAATAGCAGAAGAACGAGAAGGAGAAAGAGAAGGAGAAGCAGAAGGAGACGGAGGAAAAGCAGAAGAAACAGAAGAAGTAGAAGCAGTAGCAGTTGTAGCAGAAGCAGAAGGAGAAGAAGAAGGAAAAGCAGAAGAACAAGAAGGAGAAGGAGAAACAGAAGGAGAAGGAGAAAGAGAAGCAGGTAAAGCAGAAGAAGAAGAAGCAGAAGGAGAAGCAGAACCTGAAGCAGAAGGAGAAGCAGTAGAAGCAGAAGAAGCAGAATCTGGGGAAGCAGAAGGAGAAGCAGAATCAGAAAGAGAAGCAAAAGCAGAAGGAGAGCAGAAGGAGAAGCAGAAGAAACAGAAGAAGCAGAGGCAGTAGCAGAAGAAGCAGAAGATGCAGAAGCAGAAGGAGAAGCAGAAGGAAAAGCAGAAGAACGAGAAGGAGAAGGAGAAACAGAAGGAGAAGCAGAAAGAGAAGCAGAAGAAGGAGCAGGAGAAGGAAAAGCAGCAGGAGAAGCAGAAAGAGCAGCAGAAGGAGAAGCAGGAGATGCAGAAACAGGAGAAGCAGAAGCAGAAGAAACAGGAGAAGGACAAGAAGGAGAAGCAGAAGGAGAAGCAGAAACAGAAGGAGAAGCAGAAAGAGAAGGAGGGGAAGCAGAAGAAGCAGAAGCAGGAGAGGCAGAAGCTTAAGAATCCGAAGAAGCAGAAGCAGAACCTGAAGCAGAAGGAGAAGCAGGAGAAGCAGAAGAAGCAGAATCTGGATAAGCAGAATGAGAAGCAGAAGGAGAATCAGAAAGAGAATCAAAAGCAGAAGGAGAAGCAGAAGAAACAGAAGAAGTAGAAGCAATAGCAGTTGTAGCAGTAGCAGAAGGAGAAACAGAAGGAAAAGCAGAAGAAAAAGAAGGAGAAGGAGAAACAGAAGGAGAAGCAGAAAGAGAAGCAGGTAAAGCACAAGAAGAAGAAGCAGAAAGAGAAGCAGAAGTAGAAGCAGAAGAAGGAGAAAGAGAAGCAGAAGCAGAAGAAGATGCAGAAGGAGAAGCAGGAGAAGCAGAAAAAGCAGAAGCAGAAGGAGAAGCAGGAAAAGCAGAAGAAGCAGAAGCAAAAGGAGAAGTAAAAGAAGGAGAAGGCGAAGAAGAAGGAGAAGCAGAAGCAGAAGAAGCATAAGGAAAAGCACAAACAGAAGGAGATGCAGAAGGAGAAGCAGGAGAAGCAGAAGCTGAAGGAGAAGCAGCAGTAGGAGAAGGAGAAGGAGGAGAAGCAGAAGCAGAAAGAGAAGCAGAAGCGGAATGAGAAGCAGAACGAGAAGCAGGAGAAGCACAAGAAGCAGAAGCAGGAGAAGCCGAAAGAGAAGAAGCAGAAGAAGCAGAAACAGAAGCAGAAGTAGAAGCAGAAGCAGAAAGAAAAGCAGAAGAAGTAGAACTAGAAATTCAGGCAGAAGAAACAGAAGAAGCAGAAGGAGAAGCAGAAGGAGAAATAGAAGAAGCAGCAGAAGGAGAAGCAGCAGAAGAAGCACAAAAAAAAGCAGGTGAAGCAGAAGCAGAAAGAGAAGTAGAAGCAGAAGAAGCAGAAGCAGAAGAAGAAGCAGTAGAAGAAGAAACAGAAGAAGGAGAAGGAGCAGAAGGAGAAGCAGAAGCAGAAGAACAAGAAGAAGCATAAGAAGCAGAAGCAGAAGCAGAGGGAGAAACAGAAGAAGGAGAAGGGTCAGCAGAAGGTGAAGCAGAAGGAGATGAAGAAGCAGAAAGAGAAGCAGAAACAGAAGGAAAAGAAGAAGGATTAGTTGGAGAATCAGAAGAAGCAGAAGCAGAAGCAGACAGAGAAGCAGAAGAAAGAGAAGAAGAAGCAGAGGAAAGGAAGGAGAAGCAGAAGAAGCAGAAGCGGGAGAAGCAGCAGAAGAAGAAGAAACAGAAGAAGGAGAAGGAGCAGAAGGAGAAGCAGAAAGAGAAGCAGAAGAAGCAGTAGCAGGAGAAGCAGAAACAGAAGAAACAGAAGAAGCCGAAGAAGCAGAAGCAGGACCTGAAGCAGAAGAAACAGAACAAGCAGAAGAAGCAGAAGCAGAAGCAGAACGAGAAGCAGAAGAAGAAGAAGGAGAAGGAGAAAGAGAAGGATTAGGTGTAGGAAGAGCAGAAGGAGAATCAGAAGCCGAACGAGAAGCAGAAGGAGAAGCAGAAGGAGAAGCAGAAGAAGGAGAAGAAGAAGCAGAAGAAGCAGCAGAAGGAGAAGCAGAAGCAGAAGAAGATGCAGAAGGAGAAACAGAAGAAGCAAAAGCAAGAGAAGCAGAAGTAGGAGAAGGAGTATGAGAAGGAAGGGCAGCAGAAGGAATAGGAGAAGCAGAAGGAGAAGCAGAAGAAGAATGAGAAGCAGAAAGAGAACCAGTAGAAACAGAAGAAGCAGGAAAAGCAGAAGCAGACGAAAGAGAAGAAGAAGAAGAAGAAGAAGAAGAAGAAGAAGAAGAAGAAGAAGAAGAAGAAGAAGAAGAAGAAGAAGAAGAAGAAGAAGAAGAAGAAGAAGAAGAAGAAGAAGACGAAGAAGACGAAGAAGAAGACGAAGGAGAAGAAGAAGAAGAAGAAGAAGAAGAAGAAGAAGAAGAAGAAGAAGAAGAAGAAGAAGAAGAAGAAGAAGAAGAAGAAGAAGAAGAAGAAGAAGAAGAAGAAGAAGAAGGAGAAGGAGAAGCAGTAGAAGGAGAAGCAGTAGAAGGAGAAGCAGTAGAAGCAGGAGAAGCAGAAGCAGGAGAAGCAGAAGCAGGAGAAGCAGAAGATAAAGAATAAGCAAATGAAGCAGACGCAGAAGCAGTGGGAGAAGCAGAAGAAGGAGAAGGAGAAGGAGCAGCAGAAAGAGAAGCAGAAGCAGAAAGAGAAGCAGAAAAAAGGAGAACAAGAAGGAGAAGCAGGAGAATAAGAAGAAGCAGAAGTAGAAGCAGAAAGAGGAGAAGAAGGAGAAGCAGAAGTAGAATCTGAAGAAGCAGATGAAGAACTAGCAGAAGAAACAGAAGCAAAAGAAACAGAAGAAGTAGAAGAGCAGAAGCAGAAGCAGA
>NW_012299806.1:0-3670 GCF_000151885.1 Dipodomys ordii | reverse complement strand
AGTTGGGTCCTCAGCTGTGTACCCTGCTGTGTCCCGCTGTGTCCCCGCTGAATCGATGCTGTGTCCCGCTGTGTCCCGCTGTGTCCTCGCTGTGTTCCCCGCTGTGTCCCGCTGTGTACCCCTCTGTGTCCCCCTCTGTGTCCCGCTGTGTCCCACACTGTGTCCCGCTGTGTCCGTTGTATCCCCCGCTGAGTCCCTGCTGTGTCCTCGCTGTGTCCCGCTATGTACTGCTGTGGCCCCGCTGTGTCCCGCTGTGTCCCCGCTGTATCGACGCTGTGTCCCGCTGGGTCCCGCTGTGTCCTCGCTATGTTCCCCGCTGTGTCCACATGTGTACCCCTCATTGTGTCCCCCTATGTGTCCCGCTGTGTCCCCCACTGTGTCCCGCTGTATTCCGCTATGTCCCCCGCTGTGTCCCTGCTGTGTCCCCGCTGTGTCCTGCTGTGTACTGCTGTGTCCCCCGCTGAGTCCTGCTGTGTCCCCGCTGTGTCCCTCTGTGTACCCCCTGTGTCCCCAGCTGTGTCCCACTGTGTCCCGCTGTGTTCCCCGCTGTGTCCCCTGCTGTGTCCCGCTGTGTCCTCGCTGTGTCCCACGCTGTGTCCCACTGTGTCCTCGCTGTGTCCCCCGCTGTGTCCCATTGTGTCCCCTGCTGTGTCCTGCTGTGTCGCGCTGAGTCCCGCTGTTTCCCTGCGGTGACCCTCAGTGTCCCCGCTGTGGCCCCACTGTGTCCAGCTGTGTATACACCGCTGTGTCCAGCTTTGTCCCCGCTGTGTCTCGCTGTGTCCCACGCTCTGTCCCCCACTGTGTTCTGCTGTGTCCCCCGCTGTGTCCCGCTGTGTACTCGCTGTGTCCCCCGCTGTGTCCCGCTGTGTCCCGCTGTGTACTGCTGTGTCCCCCGCGGAGTCCCGCTGTGTCCCAGCTATGTCCCGCTGTGTCCCACCTGTGTCCCCCGCTGTGTCCCGCTGTGTCCCCCGCTGTGTCCCCCGCTGTGTCCCCCGCTGTGTCCCGCTGTGTCCCCCGCTGTGTCCCGCTGTGTCCACTGCTGTGTCCCCATTGTGTCCCGCTGTTTCCCCCCCTGTGTCCCGCTGTGTCCTCGCTGTGTCCCCCACTGTGTCCTGCTGTGTCCTCGCTGTGTCCCCCACTGTGTCCCGCTATATTCCCCACTGTGTCTCGCTGTGTCCCACACTCTGTCCCACACTGTGTTCCACTGTGTCCCCAGCTGTGTCCCGCTGTGTCCCCCGCTGTGTCCCGCTGTGTCCCCACAGGGTCACCGCTGTTTCCCGCTGTGTCCCACTGTGTTCCGAGGTGTCCCGCTTTGTCCCCCGCTGTGTCCCCAGCTGAGTCCCCGCTGTGTCTCCGCTGTGTCCCCGCTGTGTCCTGCTGTGTCCTCCGCTGTCCCGCTGTGTCCCCCGCTGTGTCCCGCTGTGTCCTCGCTGGGTACCCCGCTGTGTCCCGCTGTGTCCCCGCGATGTCCCCAGCTGTGTCCCGCTGTGTCCCGCTATGTACCCCGCTGTGTCCCGCTATGTTCCCGCAGTGTCCCGCTTTGTCCCGCTGTGTCCTTGCTGTGTCCCCCGCTGTGTCCCGTTGTGTCCCCACCTTGTACCTCGCTGTGTCCCTCTGTGTCCACGCTGTATCGACGCTGGGTCCAACTGGGTCCCGCTGTGTCCTCCCTGTGTCCCCAGCTATGTCCCGCCGTGTCTGCCACTGTGTCCCGCTGTGTCTACTGCTTTGTCCCCGCTGTGTCCCGCTGTGTCCCGCTGTGTCCTCGCTGTGTCCCCCGCTGTCTCCCACTTTGTCCCCCGCTTTGTTCTGCTGTGTCACGCTGTGTCCTCCCTGTGTCCCCCGCTGTATCCCGCTGTGTCCCCGCTATGTTCCCAGCTGTGTCCCGCTGTGTTCCGCTGTGTCCCCCGCTGTGTCCCGCTATGTTCCCGCAGTGTCCCGCTGTGTCCCGCTGTGTCCTCACTGTGTCCCCCGCTGTGTCCCGTTGTGTCCCCAGCTGTGTACCTCGCTGTGTCCCGCTGTGTCCCCGCTGTATCGACGCTGGGTCCCACTGGGTCCCGCTGTGTCCTCCCTGTGTCCCCAGCTATGTCCCGCCGTGTCCGCCAGTGTGTCCCGCTGTGTCTACTGCTTTGTCGCCGCTGTGTCCCGCTGTGTCCTCGCTGTGTCCCACGCTGTGTTCTGCTGTTGCCTCGCTTTTTTCCTCGCTGTGTCCCGCTGTGTACCCCTCTGTGTCCCCCGCTGTTTCCCGCTGTGTCCCCCGCTGTGTTCCTGCTGTGTCCACTCTGTGTCCCGCTGTGTCCCGCTGTGTACTGCTGCGTCCCCCGCTGAGTCCCGCTGTGTCCCCGCTGTGTCCCAATGTGTCCTCGCTCTGTCCCCCGCTGTGTACCGCTGTGTCCTTCCTGTGTCCCCTGCTGTGTGCCGCTGTGTCCCGCTGTGTCCCCCGCTGTGTCCCCTGCTATGTCCCGCTGTGTCCCCCACTGTGTCCCGCTCTGTCCTTGCTGTGTCCCCCACTGTGTGCCACTGTGTCCTCGCTGTGTCCCCCGCTGTGTCGCGCTGTGTCCTTTTGTGTCACGCTGTTTCCCCGCTGTGTCCCTCTGTGTACCTCGCTGTATCCAGCTTTGTCCCCGCTGTGTCTCGCTGTGTCCCACGCTCTGTCCCACACTGTGTCCTGCAGTGTCCCCCGCTGTGTCCTGCTGTGTCCCCTGCTGTGTCCCGCTGTGTCCCCTGCTGAGTCCCCGATGTGTCACCGCTGTGTCCCGCTGTTTCCTCGCTGTGTCCCCTGCTGTCTCCCTCTCTGTCCCCCGCTATGTCTCACGCTTTGTCCCTGCTGTGTCCCACTGTGTCCCGCTGTGTCCGGCTGTGCCCCCACTGTGTCCCGTTGTGTCCACAACTGTGTACCACGCTGTGTAACGCTGTGTCCCCGCTGTATCGACGCTCTGTCCCACTGTGTCCCGCTGTGTCCTTGCTGTGTTCCCCGCTGGGTCCCGCTGTGTCCCCTGCTGTGTCTCCCGCTGTGTCCTTGCTGTGTCCCCTGCTGTGTCCCGCTGTGTCCTCACTGGGTCCCCCACTGTGTCCCTGCTGTGTCCTGCTGTGTCCGCTGTGTCCCCGCTGTGTGCCTGCTGTGTCCCGCTGTGTCTCCACTTTGTCCCGCTGTGTCCCACTGAGTCCCCGCTGTGTCCCGCTGTGTCCCGCTGTGTCCCCGCTGTGTGCCCGCTGTGTCCCGCTGTGTACCCCGCTGTGTCCAGCTGTGTCACCGCTGTGTCTCGCTGTGGCCACTCTCTGTCTCCGCTGTCCCCCGGGGTCTCCATGCTATGTCTTGCTGTGTCGCGCTCTGTCCCCCGCTGTGTCCCCCGCTTTTTCCTGCTGTGTCCCGCAGTGTCCCCGCTGTGTCCCGCTGTGTAACACTGTGTCCCGTGGTGTCCCACTTTGTCCCACGTTGTGTCCCCCGCTGAGTCCCCTCTGTGTCGCCGCTGTGTCCCCCTGTGTCCTCGCTGTGTCCCCTGCTGTCTCCCGCTTTGTCTCACGCTGTGTTCCGCTGTGTCCCGCTGTGTCCCCGCTGTGTCCCCAGATGTGTCCCGCTGTATACCCTGCTGTGTCCTGCTATGTTCCCGCAGTGTCCCCGCTGTGTCCCGCTGTGTCCTCGCTGTGTCACCGCTATGTCCCGCTGTGTCTG
>NW_012299805.1:0-3670 GCF_000151885.1 Dipodomys ordii | reverse complement strand
TCAGGACCCAGCAGGACACAGCGTCGATACAGCGGGGACACAGCGGGACATAGAGGGACACAGCAGAGGACAGTGCAGGACACAGCGGGGGACACAGAGAGGACACAGCGGGACACAGCGGGGACACAGCGGGATACAGCGGGGGACACAGTGGGACACAGAGGGGGACACAGAGGGGTACACAGTGGGACACAGCTGGGAACAGCGAAGACACAGCAGGACCCAGCGGGACACAGCGTTGATACAGCAGGGACACAGTGGGACACAGCTGGGTACACAGCTGGGGACACAAAGGGACACATCGGGGACACAGCGAGGACACTGCGGAACACAGTGTGGGACACAGCGAGGACACAGCGGGACACAGCGGGGACACAGCAGGGACACAGCAGGGACACAGCGGGACACAACGGGACACAGCGGGGGACACAGCAGGACACAGCGGGGGACACAGCGGGACACAGCAGGGAACACAGCGAGGACACAGCGGGACACAGCAGGACACAGCGTCGATACAGCGGGGGACACAGCGGGACACACCTCGACATAGCGGGGACACAGCGGAACATAGCGGAGGACAGAGTGGGACACAGCGGGGGACACAGGGAGACACAGGGGTCACAGCTGGGACACAGCGGGGACTCAGCGGGGGACACAGCGGGGGACAAAGCGGGACACCACAGAAGACAGCGGGACACAACGGGACAGATCGGGGACACTGCGGGGACAATAACGGGACACAACTGGGTACACAGCGGGACACAGCGGGGTACACAGCGGGACACAGCGAGCACACAGCGGGGACACAGCGGGACACAGCGGGACACACTGGGGACAGACCGGGACACAGCGCGGCACAGCGGGGACACACCGGGACACAACGGGGGACACAGCGAGGACACAGCGGGACACAGCGGGGAACAACGGGGGACACAGCAGGACACAGCGGGGACACAGCAGTGGACACAGAGGGACACAGCAGGGGACACAGCGGGACACAGCGGGGGAAACAGCGGGGGACACAGCAGGACACAGTGGGACACACGTGGTACACAGGGGGGACACAGCGGGAAACAGGGGGGACACAGCGAGGACACATTGGGACACAGCGGGGACACAGCGGGACTCAGCGGGGGACACAGCAGTACACAGCGGGACACAGCGGGACACAGTGTTGGAAAAAGCGGGACACAGAGGGGGACACAGAGGGGGACACAGCGGGACACAGCGGGGAACACAGCGAGGACACAACGGGACCCAGTGGGAAACAGCGTCGATGCAGCCGGTACATAGCGGAACACAGCGGGCTACACAGCTTGGGACACAAGGGGACACAGCGGGGGACACAGCAAGGACACAGTGGAACACAGCGTGGGACACAGCGAGGACACAGCGGGACACAGCGGGGTCACAGGGGGGACACAGCAGGACACAGCGGGGGACACAGTGGGACACAGCGGGGGACACAGGGAGGACACAGCGGGACACAGCGGGGACACAGCGGGACACAGCGGGACACAGCGGGGGACACAGCGGGGGACAGCGGAGACAGACTGGGGACACAGAGGGACACAGCGGGGGACAGCGGAGACAGACAGGGGACACAGAGGGACACAACGGTGACACAGCTGGACACAGCGGAGTACATAGCTGGACACAGCGGGCACACAGCGGGGACACAGTGGGACACAGCAGGACACAGCAGGGACAGAGCGGGACACAGCGGGACACAGCGGGACACTGCGGGGGACACAGCGGGGGCCACAGCAGGGGAGACAGCGGGACACAGCATGGAACACAGCGATGACACAGCGGGACCCAGGGGACACAGCATCGATACAGCGTGGACACAGCGTTACACAGTGTGGTACACATCTGTGGACACAACGGAACACAGTGGGGGCACAGCGGGACACAGCGGGACACAGTGGGACACAGCGGGGACAAAGGGTGAGACACAGCGGGGGACAGAGCGGGAGACAGCGGGGGACACAGCAAGGACACAGCAGGACACAGCGGGACACAGCAGGGACAGAGCGGTACAAAGCGGGACACAGCGAGACACAGCTGGGGACACAGCGTTGGACAGCGGAGACAGAGAGGGGACACAGCGGCACACAGTGGTGACACAGCTGGACACAACGGAGTACATAGCGGGACACAGCGGGCACACCGCAGGGACACAGCGGGACACAGCAGGGACAGAGCGGGACAAAACGGGATACAGCGGGACACAGCGAGGACACAGCGGAACAAAGTGGGGGACACAGCGGGGGACAGCGGAGACAGAGAGGGGACACAGCGGGACACAGCGGGCATACAGCAGGGACCCAGTGGGTACACAGCGGGACCCAGCGGGACACAGCATCGATACAGCGGGGATACAGCGTTACACAGTGTGGTACACATCTGTGGACACAACGGGACACAGTGGGGGAACAGCGGGACAAAGCAGGACACAGTGGGACACAGCAGGGACAAAGCGTGAGACACAGGGAGGGACAGAGCGGGAGACAGCGGGGGACACAGCGAGGACACAGCAGGACACAGCAGGACACAGCAGGGACAGAGCGGGACACAGCGGGACACAGCGGGGGACACAGCGGAGGACAGCAGAGACAGACAGGGGACACAGCGGGACACAGCAGTGAAACAGCTGCACACAACGGAATACATAGCGGGACACAGCGGGCACACAGCGGGGACACAGCGGGGCACAGCGGGACACAGCAGGGACAGAGCGGGACACAGCGGGACACAGCGAGGACACAGCGGTGGACACAGCGGGGGAGACAGCGGGACACAGCATGGAACACAGCGAGGACACAGCGGGACCCAGCGGGACACAGCGTTGATACAGCGGGGACACAGCATTACACAGCGTGGTACACAGCTGTGGACACAACGGGACACAGTGGGGGCACAGCGGGACACAGCGGACACAGTGGGACACAGGGGGGACAAAGCGTGAGACATAGCGGGGGATAGAGCGGGAGACAGCGGGGGACACAGCGAGGACACAGCGGCACACAGCGGGACACAGCGGGGGACTCAGTGGGGACACAGCGGGGGACAAAGCGGGACACCATGGGACACAGTTTGACATAGCGGGACACAGCGGGGACACTGCGGGGACACAGCGGGACAAGCGGGGGACACAGCGGGACACAGCGGGACAAAGTGGGGGACACAGCGGGACACAGCGGGACACAGCGGGGACACAGCGGTGGACAGCAGAGACAGAGAGGGGACACAGCGAGATTAAGCAGTGAAACAGCTGGACACAACAGAGTACATAGCGCGACACAGCGGGCACACAGCGAGGACACAGCGGGACACAGCGGGGTACACAGCTGGGGACACAACGGGACACAGCGGGGGACACAGCCAGGACACAGCGGAACACAGCGCGGGACACAGCGAGGACACAGCAGGACACAGCAAGACACAGCGGGACACAGTGGGGTACCCAGCTGGGGAAACAACCGGACACAGCGGGGGAAACAGCGAGGACACAGCGGGACACAGCGGGACACAGCGGGACACAGCGGGACAAAGCTTTGGACACAGCGGGGATATCGTGGGACAAAGCGGAGGACACAGCGAGGACACAGTGGGACACAGCGGGACACAGCGTGGGACAAAGGGGAAGACAGCGGGGAAACAGTGA
>NW_012299804.1:0-3670 GCF_000151885.1 Dipodomys ordii | reverse complement strand
CGACCCAGCGGGACACAGCGTCGATGCAGCAGGGACACAGCGTTACACAGCGTGGTAAACAGCTGTGGACACAACGGGACACATTGGGGGCACAGCGGGACACAGCGGGACACAGTGGGACACAGCGGGGATAAAGCATGAGACACAGCGGGGAACAGAGCGAGAGACAGCGGGGGACACAGCGAGGACACAGCAGGACACAGAGGTGACACAGCGGAGACTCAGCGGGGGACACAGCGGGACCCAGCGGGACACAGCGTCGATACAGCGCGGACACAGCGGGACACAACGGGGTACACAGCTGGGGACACAACCGGACAAAGCGGGGGACAGAGCGCGGACACAGCGGAACACAGCGGGGGACACAGCGAGGACACAGCGGGACACAGCGAGACACAGCGGGACACAGCGGGGACACAGCAGTAGACACAGCGGGACACAGCGGGGGACACAGTGGGACACAGCGGGGAACACAGCGAGGACACAGCGGGGTACACAGCTGGGGACACATCGAGACACAGTGGGGGACACAGCGAGGACACAGCGGGACACAGCGGGACACAGCGGGGACACTGCGGGAACATAGCGGGACACAGCGGGACACAGCGGGACACAGCTTGGGACAGAGCGGGACACAGCGGGACACAGCGTGGGACAAAGCGGGAGACAGCGGGGGACACAGCGAGGAAACAGCGGGACACAGCGGCGACACAAAAGGGGACTCAGCGGGGGACACAGCGGGGGACAAAGCGGGACACCATGGGACACAGTGTGACACAGCGGGACACAGCGGGGACACTGCGGGGACAAGAGGGACAAAGCAGGGGACACAGTGGCACACAGCGATACACAGCGGGGGACACAGCGGGTGACAGCGGAGACAGAGAGGAGACACAGCGAGACACAACGGTGACACAGCTGGACACAACGGAGTACACAGTGGATCACAGCGGGCACACAGCGGGGACACAGGGGGACACAGCAAGGACAGAGCGGGACACAGAGGCGACATAGAGGGGACTAGGCGGGGGACACAGCGGGGGATAAAGGGGGACACCATGGGACACAGTGTTACACAGTGGGACACAGCCGGGACACTGCGGGGACACAGCGGGACAAAGCAGGGGACACAGAGGGACACAGCGAAACACAGCGGGACACAGCGGGGACAGAGCGGGACACAGCGGGACACAGCGGGAGACACAGCGGGACACAGCGGGGGACCCAGCGAGGACACAGCGGGACACAGCGGGGAACACAGCTAGGACACAGCGCGGGACACAGCGGGGGACACAGCGGGACACAGCGGGGAACACCGCGAGGACACAGCGGGACCCAGCGGGACACAGCATCAATACAGCATGGACACAGGGTTACACAGCATGTTACACAGCTGTGGACACAACGAGACACAGTGGGGGCACAGAAGGACACAGCGGGACACCGTGGGACACAGCGGGGACAAACCGTGAGACGCAGCGGTGTACAGAGAGGGAGACAGCTGGGGACACAGCAGGACACAGAGGGGAACACAGCGAGGACACAGCGGGACACAGCGGGACACAGCGTCGATACAGCGGGGACACAGCGGGACACAGCGGGACACAGCGAGGACACAGCAGTAGACACAGCGGGACCCAGTTGGGGACCCAGCGGGACACAGCGGGGACTCACCGGGGGACACAGAGTGGGACAAACTGGGACACCTCGGGACACAGTGGAACACAGTGGGACACAGCGGGGACACTGCGGGAACAAACAGGACACAGCGGGGGACACAGCGCAGACACCGTGGGACACAGCGGGGGACACAGCGGGGACACAGCGGGACACAGCGTGGGACAAAGCAGGAGACAGCGCGGGACACAGCGAGGACACAGTTGGACACAGCAGGGTACACAGCAGGACACAGCGGGGACACAGAGGGGTACACAGCGGGACACAGCGGGAAACACACCGAGGACACAGCGGGGGACAAAGCGGGACACCACGGGACACAGTGTGACACAGCGGGACACAGCGGGGACACTGCAGGGACACAGCGGGACACAGTGGGACACAGCGGTGACACAGCGGGACACAGCTGGGGCCACAGCTGGACACAGAGGGGGACACAGAGGGGTACACAGCGGGACACATCGGGGAACACAGCGAGGACACAGCGGGACCCAGCGGGACACAGCGTCGATACAGTGGGGACACAGAGGGACACAGCGGGTACACACCTGGGGACACAAAGGGACACATCGGGGGACAGAGCGAGGACACAGTGGAACACAGCGTGGGACACAGCGAGGACACAGCAGGAAACAGCGGGGGACACATCAAGGAAACAGCGGGACACAGCGGGACACAATGGGACACAGCGGGACACAGCGGGGGACACAGGGGGGACACAGCGGGACACAGCGGGGAACATAGCGAGGACACAGCGGGACCCAGCGGAACACAGCGTCGATACAGCGGGGACACAGTGGGACACAGTGGGTTACACAGCTGGGGACACAACGGGACACAGCGTGGGACACAGCGAGGACAAGCAGAACACAGCGTGGGACACAGCGAGGACTCAGCGGGACGCAGCGAGACACAGCAGGACACAGCGGGGACAGAGCAGAAGACACAGCGGGGCACAGCATGGGGACACAGCGGGACACAGCGGGGAACACAGGGAGGACACAGCGGGACTCAGCGGGACACAGCGTCGATACAGTGGGGACACAGCGGAGGACACAGCCGGGGAAACAGCGGGGACAAAGTGGACACCACGGGACAGTGTGACACAGCGGGACACATTGGGAAACAGCGGGGACAAAGTGGGACACCACGGGACAGTGTGACACAGCGGGACACAGCGGGGACACTGCGGGGACACAGCAGGAAAAAAGCGGGGGACATAGCGGGACACAGTGTCACACATTGGGGGACACAGCGGGGGACAGCGGAGACAGAGATGGGCCACAGCGGGACACAGCGGTGACATAGCTGGACACAGCGGGGTACACAGCGGGACACAGCGGGCACACCGGGGACACAGCGGCACAAATCGGGACACAGTGGGGACACAGTGGGACACAGCGGGACAAAGTGGGGGACACAGCGGGACACAGCTGGGGACACAGCGAGGACACAGCGGGATACAGTGGGGGACAGAGTGAGGACACAGCGGGACACAGCCGGGGAAAAAGCGGGACACAGCGGAGACACAGCAGTGGACACAGCGGGACACAGCGGGGGACACAGCCGGACACAGCGGGGAAAACAGTGGGGGACACAGTGGGACACAGTGGGCCACAGCGGGGGACACATGGGGAACACAGCGGGACACAGCGGGGACACAGCGGGACTCAGCGGGGGACACAGCAATATACAGCAGGACACAGCGGGGACACAGCAGGGACACAGCGGGGGACACAGCGGGACACAGCGGGGAACACAGCGGGACACAGAGGGGGACACAGAGGGGTACACAGCGGGACACAGCTGGGAACACAGCGGGTCACAGCGGGACACAGCGGGAACACAGCTGGACACAGCGGGGTACACAGTGGGACACAGGGGGCACACAGTGGGGACACAGCGGGGGACACAGCGGGACACAGCGGGTCACAGCGGGGGACACAGCGGGGGACACAGCGGGGGACAGCAGAGGACAGAGAGGGGACACAGC